>NW_027315723.1:6675473-6677973 GCF_026437365.1 Eucyclogobius newberryi
TTCACGCTCATGATATGAACCGTCTCAAGCTTGTACAGCACGTTTCATTTCTCTGCTTCTTGGTTGGGCAAAAAGATTCAACTCTTATTTCAAGTTTCAAGATTCTTGAAATCTTGAAACAAATGTCTGATCCACTTCTTCACTCTGTCTGTTCAGGAGACAATGAGAATGTTCACTAACAGTGTTCCTTCTGTTAGCGCTCACAGATCCTGTTAGAGCTCTGAGGCAGATGAAGGTCGCTTACAAGAGTTAGAGGTATAAATGACAGAGATATTTATCCAACAGATTGTGATGTGGAAGATCGTTGAAAGAAATGGAGAAAAATGGGGGCCTAGGGTTGAGCCTTGAGGGGCCCCTTAGTCAATGACTGAACATCGTGAGTGACAATATTGTGGAGAAAAGAGTTGAACCAGAAAAATGCATTTTTATTTAAAACTATTGCAAAAAGAAGCTTGTAATGGTCCACAAGATGAAAAGCTTTGGATATATCGAGGAATATGGATCCAGCATATTGATTTTGAAGTAAATACATAATTAGTACATTTAAGTAACACAGTCGTGGTGGAGAAACCAGATCTGAAGCCAGACAAGGGGAAACAATATGAAATACATTTAGATAGTTAGAACATTTTAAAATGTATTTTAGCTACAGTGCAAATAATAGAGATTGACCGAAATAATTCAGATCTGTGAATAACAGAAGCATTATGGATGTTTTAGAGACAGATTTTAAAGATCATCTAATGTAACATTGAGCCATGAGCTTTGTCTAGAACTCCTGCTCCTCCAGCCTGGCCTTCTTTCTTTTGTCCTAGTTTCTCCAGGTCTGGTCTAAGTCTTGGTCTCGGCCCGGGTCCTGGACTTACCTCCCGGTCTTGGTGACGATCATCTCGTTAGTGATGGAGCTGAACCTTCTCCACAGCTCAGGCTCTTCCAGTCGGACCCTGAGCTGTCGCTCTGTGGGGTCCCCCTTCTCCCGTCCGGCCTCCAGCGAGTGCTCCACGGCCGACAGCAGGCGCCACATGCACCGCTCGGACCCGAGACCTGGACCAGGATCTGAACCAGCATTTGGACCAGGGTCTGGGTCTGGACTGGACTCTGGAGCGCCCTCTACCTTCATCTGAAACAACATCATCTGCAATATAATAAACCGGGTATAAACCAGGATTTAACCGGGATTGATGCAGGACTCAACCAGGACTAAAACAGGACTAAAACAGGACATAAGGAGGTCTAATTGCAGCGAGTGATGTAAATATAAATGTGTGCTGCGCTGGAGGAAGAGGGGCTGGTGGAGGAGGGGGAGGTGGAGGTGGGGGAGGGGGAGGTAAGGGGGTGAAGAGAGGTGGAGAGGATGAATGGACTCTGATAAAAACATAATGACTTAATAACTGAATAAACAAACACTACAAATAACCACCAGAGCACAAACAGAACCCAATATGGAACCAGGACTGAACCAGGACTGAACCAGGTCTGAACCAGGGACTGAACCAGGGACTGAACCAGGGACTGAACCAGGACTGAACCAGGTCTGAACCAGGGACTGAACTAGTTCTGAACCAGGGACTGAACCAGGTCTGAACCAGGGACTGAACCAGGGACTGAACCAGGGACTGAACTAGTTCTGAACCAGGGACTGAACCAGGTCTGAACCAGGGTCTGAACCAGGGACTGAACCAGGTCTGAACCAGGGACTGAACTAGTTCTGAACCAGGGACTGAACCAGGAACTGAACCAGGACCAAGCCCAGGACTGAACCAGGGACTGAACCAGGTCTAAATCAGGACTGAACCAGGACTGAACCAGGACTGAACCAGGACTGAGACAGGACCAAAACAAAAGAAAAATCCTTAATTGAAAATATTAATTTTGATTTATTTGTCCTATAATATAATTTTTGGACAAATGAAAGAAGTTCTTCGAGGCCGGCGCTTCTGTTCACGAGCTGGAGCCGACAATCGTGTTCACGCCGAGTGACTTTATCAATTTGACCTGTATTTATCTGTAATCTTAATGTGGTACATTTTTTATATGTGCATTGTCTCTTTATTGAATAAATACAAATTCAAAAACATAATTAAAAAAGCAATACAAACATTTTTTGGCACCAGGTCAAAGAGGCTGATCTGAAATCTGCAAAAGCACATCCTCCGCTCAGAGACAGGACCAGGTTTGGTTTATGCTTTGTATTAGAAACATGTATTTCAGCAAAAATGTGTTTGTGATTTAATTATTCCAAAAGTCAGATCTTTATGCAAACTCTGCTCAGTCCTGTTTTTGTAAAGTTTAATTTTTTCTGCCTCAAAATGATTGAAATCTGCAAAAATGAAAACGTTTCAATTATTACGTGTCGCTTTTTTCACCACAATCTTTAAATATTTCTTTCTCTTATTGTGCAGCCCTTTTTTAAAATGACATAAATGAAGATTAATCCAAATATTCCTGCAATAAAACACACACTCATTTAATGTTTCAATTGAATGCGTGTCCATGTGCA
>NW_027315723.1:6685473-6755473 GCF_026437365.1 Eucyclogobius newberryi
GTCTTCTTCCTCTCCTCTGCTCCTCTCCTCCTCCTCCTCTTCCTCTCCTCCTCCTCTGCTCCTCTCCTCCTCCTCTCCTGTCTTCTTCCTCTCCTCTGCTCCTCTCCTCCTCCTCCTCCTCTCCTCCTCCTCCTCCTCCTCTGCTCCTCTCCTCCTCCTCCTCCTCTGCTCCTCTCCTCCTCTGCTCCTCACCTCCTCCTCCTTCTCCTCTGCTCCTCTCCTCCTCCTCCTCTTCCTCTCCTCCTCCTCTCCTCCTCCTCCTCCTCCTCTGCTCCTCTCCTCCTCCTCCTCCTCCTCTGCTCCTCTCCTCCTCCTCCTTCTCCTCTGCTCCTCTACTCCTCCTCCTCCTCCTCTGCTCCTCTCCTCCTCCTCCTTCTCCTCTGCTCCTCTACTCCTCCTCCTCCTCCTCTGCTCCTCTCCTCCTCCTCCTTCTCCTCTGCTCCTCTCCTCCTCCTCCTCCTCCTCTGCTCCTCTCCTCCTTCTCCTCTGCTCCTCTACTCCTCCTCCTCCTCCTCTGCTCCTCTCCTCCTCCTCCTTCTCCTCTGCTCCTCTCCTCCTCCTCCTCCTCCTCCTCTCACCAGTAACACGATGGTGGCGACGGCTCTTTCTTTGGCGCACATCGTCATGATCTGGTTCTTTGGTCCAATCAGAAACGTGATGCTGGAGACAAACAAACAAAACCTCTGAAACACTCAGAAGTCAAGTTGAACATAACATATTTTCAATGATGGATTTATTTTTTTCATTTTTCCAGCCCCTCCCCCACTTCAATTAAAAAAAACAATAACAAACAGAACAAAAGGTCCGAGTCTGTATGGGATGCTTTCTCTCGTCAGTCCAGATTTTTATCGTCGGTTTAATTTTTTTGTGATGCCTTTTCCCCGGGGCCAGAAGTGTGTTCCCATGGTATCCATCTATAGTGTCCATGGCAGGGGTTTTGAGGCCTGAACACATAGTTCTGAACACGTGACAATGATGGGTCTCCTAGCAACCACAGTTTCTCTGACCTTCAGCCCCTCCCTGTGAATAATGAGCACTTTGACCTGGTGTTATGAAAAATATGGTTTCCTACAGAACTCTCTCCAAACAGGCGCTCTTGTGGTCCTCTGTGTTATTTCCCACTCCTCGTCCATCAAAACAAAATTACCCTCTTTTTCCCCATTTCATTTTAATGTATTTAGTAGATTGACTGTCCTGGTCATTAATGCATTCACAAACGTCTGATTTGCATGCCTTAATAAAGATTTCAGTGAAAGGATTATAATAGTTATTACTTTGTTTTATTTCTTGATTATAATAACTTCTTATTTGTATAAAAGTCCTGTTTGTCCAGGCCTAAGGATCCTACAACACATCAAAGCTTTTCATGAGACTCTTTTGTTTTCCAGATCTGAAACTGTGGTCATCAGTTTAATATGTTTTAATTTCTTAAAAAAAATAATACAAATAAACAAACATAGAGTTATAGTTAGGCTCCCAACCAGAATGTTTAGTTCTGTTTAGAAGTAATTGATGATTTTTATAACAAAAAAAAGCAACAATTGCATTTAGGTTAGAAATACCAGGCTGTGATATATCGCTCACACGTACATTTTTCTTCACCAAAATCACTTGGATTTGTCATATTTTGTGATATTCTGAAGTTAATCCCACTTTTTCATTGTAATGTTCATGTTCCACTTGACTTTTGTTCATAACGGGTGATTCCTGTGTCAGATGCCCTGCCCTCTGCAGTGCTGTGGTCACCTGTAGGGGGCGTACCTGAGCAGGCAGCAGATGTTTCCAACACTATAGAGCATCGCGAACACTCCGAGCCCCACGCCCGGGATGTACAGAGTACTGGTGCCCTGCAGGGACAAAACACATCCACTTTAAACCAGGGGGAAAAACATCACAGACAAACTGCAAATATATCAGCAAAATATCCCCAACACTAGATCAGCTAATGTTGATGTAATAACAACAGATTTTTGTGGAAATTATGTATTGTATATTAAGTATGTACCAACGTTGCTATGGAAATGTACTGAACCAGAATGTAACTAGTACCAACTCTAAAATGACAGATCCATGAAAGATTTGACAAACCGCGACGGAGCAGGCCAAGCCGAGGACGAAGCAGATGACGAACGCCTTCATCCTGAAACCACTTGACCCGGCCGCTGAGCCCTTATTGGTCCCCTGAGAACCACATGACAAACACAAAAACTACAATGATTAATCGACTAATCAGGACCAGTCGAGCGTCGAGCGACTGTAGTCGACACCTACAGTCATTGAAGCTCTCGACACCTACAGTCATTGAAGCTCTCGACACCTACAGTCATTGAAGCTCTCGACACCTACAGTCATTGAAGCTCTCGACACCTACAGTCATTGAAGCTCTCGACACCTACAGTCATTGAAGCTCTCAACACCTACATTCGTTGAAGCTCTCGACACCTACATTCGTTGAAGCTCTCGACACCTACAGTCATTGAGGCTCTCGACACCTACAGTCATTGAAGCTCTCGACACCTACAGTCATTGAAGCTCTCGACACCTACAGTCATTGAAGCTCTCGACACCTACAGTCATTGAAGCTCTCGACACCTACATTCGTTGAAGCTCCCGACACCTACAGTCGTTGAAGCTCTCGACACCTACAGTCATTGAAGCTCTCGACGCCTACAGTCATTGAAGCTCTCGACACCTACAGTCATTGAAGCTCTCGATGCCTACAGTCATTGAAGCTCTCGACGCCTACAGTCATTGAAGCTCTCGACGCCTACAGTCATTGTAGCTCTCGACGCCTACAGTCATTGAAGCTCTCGACGCCTACAGTCATTGAAGCTCTCGACACCTACAGTCATTGAAGCTCTTGACACCTACAGTCATTGAAGCTCTCGACACCTACAGTCATTGAAGCTCTCGACACCTACAGTCATTGAAGCTCTCGACGCCTACAGTCATTGAAGCTCTCGACACCTACAGTCATTGAAGCTCTCAACGCCTACAGTCATTGAAGCTCTCGACGCCTACAGTCATTGAAGCTCTCGACGCCTACAGTCATTGTAGCTCTCGACGCCTACAGTCATTGAAGCTCTCGACGCCTACAGTCATTGAAGCTCTCGACACCTACAGTCATTGAAGCTCTTGACACCTACAGTCATTGAAGCTCTCGACACCTACAGTCATTGAAGCTCTCGACACCTACAGTCATTGAAGCTCTCGACGCCTACAGTCATTGAAGCTCTCGACACCTACAGTCATTGAAGCTCTCAACGCCTACAGTCATTGAAGCTCTCGACACCTACAGTCATTGAAGCTCTCGACACCTACAGTCATTGAAACTCTCGACGCCTACAGTCATTGAAGCTCTCGACACCTACAGTCATTGAAGCTCTCGACACCTACAGTCATTGAAACTCTCGACGCCTACAGTCATTGAAGCTCTCGACACCTACAGTCATTGAAGCTCTCGACACCTACAGTCATTGTAGCTCTCGACGCCTACAGTCATTGTAGCTCTCGACACCTACAGTCATTGAAGCTCTCGACGCCTACAGTCATTGAAGCTCTCGACGCCTACAGTCATTGAAGCTCTCGACACCTACAGTCATTGAAGCTCTCGACGCCTAGTCATTGAAGCTCTCGACACCTACAGTCATTGAAGCTCTCGACGCCTACAGTCATTGAAGCTCTCGACACCTACAGTCATTGTAGCTCTCGACACCTACAGTCATTGTAGCTCTCGACGCCTACAGTCATTGAAGCTCTCGACGCCTACAGTCATTGAAGCTCTCGACACCTACAGTCATTGAAGCTCTCGACACCTACAGTCATTGAAGCTCTCGACACCTACAGTCATTGAAGCTCTCGACGCCTAGTCATTGAAGCTCTCGACGCCTACAGTCATTGAAGCTCTCGACACCTACAGTCATTGTAGCTCTCGACACCTACAGTCATTGTAGGTCTCGACACCTACAGTCGTTGAAGCTAAGATTGATTAAGATTTTTGGGGTCACATCTCCTGTCACCTAATATGGCCACAATTTACTTTAATAATTTAATAACACTCCCATCCTGAATATGTTTTTACACTAAATTTTAAGAAGTTTGATATTACAATAATAAGAATATGATATTTCTTCTGACCTGTAGTATGAACCATGAACCCCAGAGCTCGTTAAACTAAATACATTCCTAAATGTATTAATCACACAATCACACACTTTCATTAATCACACATTTGAGTGTTTTTTTTTACTTCAAAAAAAGGACTTTTGCATTTTGAAAGCAATACATTGTACCAAGTATGCAAATATATGTTGTTTATCTTTTATTTCAGACTCAATCATGGTCCATATGAAACAATTAAAAAAACACAAACAAAACAATATAATTTGATGTAATTCTATAGTCCATAGACAGTTCCTCCAGAGCCTCAGAGCTGAGAGACTTAACTGACACTGCTACAATGATTCAAACATTTATGAGAACGCTCAATGCACAGGCCTAATCCCAACATTCAGCCAGAGGTCAAAGTGGTCAGGGTCTGATGAAGATCTCCTCCTCCTCCTCCTCCTCCTCTCTCCTCCTCTCTCCTCCTCCTCCTCCTCCTCCTCCTCCTCCTCCTCCTCCTCCTCCTCCTCCTCCTCCTCCTCCTCCTCCTCCTCCTCCTCTCTCCTCCTCCTCCTCCTCCTCCTCCTCCTCCTCCTCCTCCTCCTCCTCCTCCTCCTCCTCCTCCTCTCTCCTCCTGTTTATTTAGAAGCTTTGTAAACTTGTGTAAAACCAGTTTGAACCCAAAGCCTCGTCTCCCTCAGGACAAAAACATCTGAGAGCAAACAACAGACAGAAACAACAGCACGAAACCAAGATCTAAACCAGGGTTTAAAAAAGGACTAAACCAGGACTAAACCTGGACTAAACCAGGACTAAACCAGGACTAAACCTGGACTAAACCAGGACTAAACCAGGACTAAACCTGGACTTGAAAGGTGCCTGTTGCATGTATGTTAGATTTTGTAGGACTGAGATATATATTGGTGACGTGACTAAAACTATTGATGTGAATTGTCCTTCATGAGAAGCTCTGATCACGGCCAAAAGAGTTACACAATGTGCCACAGGACGTCAGGGGAAAATGTGCAGAGAACAGCTGTGGAAACTTTGAACATAAAGGTTGAAATATGATGACTGAAGGCTTTTAGATATGAGAGTATTTAGACACTAAAGTGTATTATTGAGCACTTTTGTGTCTTTGTTGGTGTTTGATTTAAAAATGACTAGTTTTGCCCGTGTGTTTGCATTCAGATCAAAATACATGAGTCACTTTGGACTGTGGAAATGATTAATCAAAAAGCTGTGACTATTAAAATATTGTTGTAATGTGTAAAACTTCTGTTTGAGTCGACAAAATCCTCTAATTTATCATAGAAAATAGAGGTTTGAATACAAAGTTATTTCAGTCATTTGAAAATCCTGTTGAAAAGGTTAAAAAGCCATTATATTTCTCATTAAAATGTGTAATGTTTTTATTGACATATATCTTAATTATATTTTATGTTTTTATTGACATATATTTTAATTTCTTACCTTTTTATCTTTTGTCTGTTCGCTCTCCTCTTTCTCCTTTTTCTCCTCCTCCTCTTTTTTCAGTGACTTCTTCGCTTTCTCCATTATTTGTCTGGTCCTGGTTTAGTCCTGGTTTAGTCCTGGTTTAGTCCTGGTTTAGTCCTGGTTCAGTCCTGGTTTAGTCCTGGTTTAGTTCTTGGTCCTACATAGGCCCCTCCTTAGCACCTGCCTGAGGTAAGCACAAACACACACCTGTGCAGTACCGCCTCTCACCACTCACACTTTAAAAAATAAATAAATAAATAAATATATATATATGTGTGTGTGTGTGTGTGTGTGTGTGTGTGTATTGCTATATCAACAGTGTTGGGGAGCTACAGAAAACTGAACACATGTCCTGCACTAAAAAGAAATGACGTGTTCTGTTAAATAGTCCAGTCAGAGACTGTATTCTGAAAAATATTTTCACATCCAGTTTCAACATTTTGTAGTGTGAAAAAGTGACATAGTAAAGCAGTTTTATTTTGTCACTGTTTGTTCTGTATTTATTTTCTGAAGGGGAAATCACACACTCACTAACCACAAGAACTGTGTTTTCTACGTAGTTTAAAGCTTAAAATACATAATAAAATACCATAATGTATTCCTTAGATTTTAGAAAGTAATTCTGTACAAATGAAAGGGTCAGAATACAGTTACACTATATGAGTATTCTCCTGAATACATTGTTTTAGGTACATTATTTTGTATGTAAGATGTTTAGTTGAACTAAACCCAAAATGTAAATATTATATATTATATATAATATATATACTAGGATAATATGTTAGGATAGTCAATATTCATTCCACTGAAATGCAAATTCACTTTACCTTTATTTGCAAAAGTTAGTGCAATGTAGTAATTTTGCCCATTTTCATTTAATACGATTTTGTTTCATGGATTATAAACATTTAAGACTTTTAAGACTTTTAAGAATTTCTGCCTTTCTGCTTTTTTTTTTTTTTTTGTGTTTAAGTGTTTTCTGTAGCTCACAGCTTTGTCTGAGTCAACAGTCTCTCCTTCATAATCTAATCTGACCACATTAGTACATTATGTGCTCTGGAATAGAGAGTGTGATGCTGAACCTGTGTGGCCAGAACCTTAACCTGCCGATGGAGACATGCAAGTGTTTCTCCTTCACAGTTTATGTTCAGGCCATGGCTCATGTTCAGCTCCTCCTCCAGAGGCTGCACTGGTTCATGACTGGAGCAGGAGCTGGAGCTGGAGCAGGAGCAGGAACAGGAGCAGGTGCAGGTGCAGGAGCTGGAGCAGGTGCAGGAGCTGGAGCAGGAGCTGGAGCAGAAGCAGAAGCAGGAGCTGGTGCAGGTGCAGAAGCTGGAGTTGGAGCAGGAGCAGGAGCAGGAGCTGGAGCAGGAGCAGGAGCAGGAGCAGGAGCAGGAGCTGGTGCTGGAGCAGGAGCTGGAGCAGGAGCAGGAGCTGGTGCAGGTGCAGAAGCTGGAGTTGGAGTTGGAGCAGGAGCAGGAGCTAGAGCTGGAGCAGGAGCTGGAGCGGGAGCGCGAGCTGGAGCAGGAGCAGGAGCAGGAGCAGGAACTGGAGCAAGTGCAGAAGCTGGAGCTGGAGCAGGAGCAGGAGCAGGAGCTGGAGCTGGAGCAGGAGCTGGAGCTGGAGCGGGAGCGCGAGCTGGAGCAGGAGCAGGAGCAGGAACTGGAGCAAGTGCAGAAGCTGGAGCTGGAGCAGGAGCAGGAGCAGGAGCTGGAGCTGGAGCTGGAGCTGGAGCTGGAGCAGGAGCAGGTGCAGAAGCTGGAGCAGGAGCAGAAGCAGGAGCAGGAGCTGGAGCTGGAGCAGGAGCAGGAGCAGGAGCTGGAGCTGGAGCAGGAGCAGGAGCAGTGGCAGGAGCAGGAGCTGGGCTTTAGATACTGACCATCCACATAGGTTTAAACACACTGGCTTTGCTCTGAAAGTGGCTGCACAAATGAGAGACTCATGTGAATGTTTCTTTTTTTTAAATTGCAGATATTGTAGTTTTAGCAGCAGGTCACACACAGCTCACTGCTGCCCCCAACAGGACAAACACACACAGTACATCTGCTCCTTTACAGCCAATCCAAACTACGATTATTTAAAATATATAATTTCACTTATGTCATCATTGACAGAACACTGGTAGAACTAAACTGGACTAAACCAGAACTAAACCAGAACTAAACCAGTACTAAACCAGAACTAAACCGGGTCTAACCTCAATCAGTACATAAAAGAAACATAAAAGAAACATAAAAGAAACAGCATCAAGGCTCTTCTCTGGTCCTTGTGCTCATCGACAAGACCTTGTCTGTTTGGACCAGACACTCTCAGAACTCTGGGGAGACTGGAGTACGTTGAGAAACCCATTAAATCCCGAAATCCAATTGTATAGACTTAGCATTATGACTTGAAAGCACACATTTTTAATTTGACTGTTAAAATAATCATTATAAAATAAACGTTGTAGCTACATCTCACTAAAGGATTAAACTTTTATTTTCATTATGTTCACATTATTGACCCTTGTTTGATAAAAGACATTTCCTCTGGACCCAACATGACACATAAAGTGCACAAAGACAAGCTGATGTTGTTTTCAGTGTTTGGTGGCAGAGAGGCGTTGCTCACAGGCACAAAGACAGGCCGCGGCGTTGTCCTGGGCCTCCTGCAGCAGAGCTCGGGCTTCGTGCTCCGTCTGGAAGAGAAGAGTCGCCATGGTAACGCAGGATATTTACATGTAAACAGTCTGCGTTACTGTGCAACTTGAAATACTGTAGGAACTGAAAACCAAATATGACTTTATACCAGGCAGGCGTTCCCTCATCGTGATTTGTGTTAGCTCTCCATCTACTGGCAGCAGAGGGAATTACTACGGGGAAATAAAGAAAAGCTAGCTTGCCTCGACATACTTTTGTAAGAATAGTGTCGAATTGAACCTGATTTGAGACTAAACAAACGTGAATGAATAAATACAACTCCAGGTGTGTATTTGATGAGTGGGAAAAAGTGATTCTGCATAAATATATGTCCTTTATATTTAATGCCATACTATGGAGCCTTCTGGGTAAAAGGAGGGAGATAAGGGAGATAAGCACATAGTTACATAATGTACCTTTAACTTAAAACAAATAAGGACTGCAACTTTTACTGCCCAGTACTAACTAGGAAGCAGCAGCCGTAGTAGTACCAAGAAGTAACTGGAGAAATAAGAATAAAAAACACTACACGTACCTGTAACACAACACTTAAGAAACTTTAGATGTTTTTTTTAATATCTTGAGTCTTTAGTTTGCATCGTCCCACAGCTCCACTCACTCATTCACACATCAACTACGTGACTCTTACACTAAAACAGCAGGAAATCCATAACTCCTCTTGGTCCGATACCTCTTGCTGGGCCAAATGCAAACAGAGACAAAAACTGTTTCTTTCCCCAATGTCAGTTAGTGGCCAAGTCTGCTTCTTTATTTGCCTGACCCGCCAGCCCCGCCCACATTCTGTTCGAATGTGTAAGGGTCTGGAATCAGAGTCAGAGCCAATGAAATCGTCGGTAATCCATTTACCGACCAATCCCAGTCGGAGGTTTTAACGCGTCACACTGAAGATACGGAGTAGCGCTTTCCACCCTCGTTCCAAAACATTCAAGATGGCGGACCCGGCTCGTGACCCGGCTCGTGACCCAATGTTTACTTCTCTCGCTTCGGTTTGAACGATCAGGAAAGTCCGCTCTACTCGCCGTGATAATCGTGCGTTAGATGCGGTTATACGAAGGGCGTCATCGCGATTGTGATAAAATGTAAATATATGATTATATTTGTGTGTTAAAAGTTATCTGCATCATTAGCCTGGGGGGAGGGAAAGGCATGTATTTCTAATAACATGTGTGAAGATGTTGTAGAAGCAGCCGTGAGGAATGTTCCTCCCATCCTGGGGACCAGATGGGTAGAACATTCACCAAGGTTTTTATCTCTAAAGATAATACCAAAGAGTCGTAAAAGACAAGTGCCTTGATGTGAAGCTGACCAATGAGAAATGTGACCCGCCTCCTTTTTATGTGTGATTTTAATAAAATGACTTGTAAGAGGGAGGAACGCTGAGAGTGATTTTGGAAAGTCGTTCAGGTTGCTTACAACATCTTGACTCGGCTAAGCCGTTTTCTCCCATGCATGCCACATAAAAGACTGACGTTTCTGTGTCGTTTAATATTCTAAGTTGAATTGTGTTCTCGATGTGTTACGGAATAGCATCGGTGTATGTCTAATTCCATGACATTTTCTGGTCCTATCGAGCCGGACGACAAGCTGCCTTCGCGGAGATTGACGGGTGAATTGGTGAAGTCTGTGCACAGCTGAAAGAAGTCCACTTTTCCCGTGGCCGCCCATCGCACCTCATTCTCTGCGAGGAGAGCGCGTCGTTTCGAAGCAGCAGGAGAACACAGGCGACAAAGAGGTCAGAAAAAAATTGTGTGTGAAAAAGAGTTAGCCATGAAACGTTTTATGCATTAGTTTGATATTTACTGTAAAAATATTGTAGGCTTATGGACGAGATAAGTTTCTCACATAAAGCAAGGCAGTTAGGTATTACTGAGGAAATACCCAGTTTCATATTACTGAGGAAATACGCAGTTTAGGTATTACTGAGGAAATACCCAGTTTAATATTACTGAGGAAATATGTGTGAATGTAAGCGCTGTGCACGAGCGAAGTAAGTAAGAGAGAAGTGTGAATGTGTGAATGAGGATTAATAAGTGATTCACTAACGAGTGTAAGAATCACAATTAATCATACAAGGGTCACAAGGCGTTATTCTGAGAGATCTAAAATTTGCAGTCACGGGTGAATCTTTAAACACCTAGCATTATCTCCGGTGGAAAATCAATAAGAAATTCTACTAGAAGCTTGAGATATGACGTGTCTGTAAAGCAAGGAGCATTTCTCTCAGACGACCGAGACCACATAATGCCAGAATTATCACCCCAAACTGTAAAAAGACAAAGGAAAAGTCATAAGAGGATTTTGGAGGGAGACTTCCGGTGTGCTCAGATGACGTGGCAGAGAGGGGGAGATAAGGGGGGTCAACAAGGCAGGAGAAAGGGAAGAAAGCAGTTCAGAGGACGCTCTGAACTGATGAAATAAGTAAAACTAAACTCAGCTGGTTTTAAATTTTAGTATTTCAACAAATTTAGGGTTTTGTTTGGATTGACAACAATCAATTATAAAGATTGTATTAAACTTGATAAGAGATGAAGATGAATTCAGATTTTTATAAATGGCCAATATTTTGGGGGAATGTGATCACAGACAGGACATTTCCTGTCCCCAACATAGAAGACAAAAGTTGTGTTTTTACGGTATCGTGTTTTTTGAGTGCACAGAACAAACCTACGTTACGTTTTGTTTTGTTTTATTTTTGGACTTGACAAAATTATCTTTTGGACTTATTATGTAACCATAATGCATGACTAAATGAAAGTACAGGACGAAAAGACAGAAGTGTTTTTAAATTTAGGATCAAATGCAGGCACAGGCCTGGGGAGTGATAATATGGGTAAATTAGTGACTACTGAAGTTTTTGGACATAGAATGGGCAGTAAGTAAAGTGATAGTAAAAGTTATATCAGTAACTTATTTATTTGTATTATCATGAGGAAACCTTGTATTGCATGTAGACGTAAGTGAGGGAATAAGTTAAATAGTGACGTCCAATGCCCTCCCAGGAAAGACATGAATGGGTCATTAACTAAAGGCAATTGATGCAGAAGTGGGGGGACATGGGAGGATATGGGTCATAAAGATAGTCAGAGATAAGGGGCTATTGACTGGCAAATAATCTGGAGAGGACTCAGGATGGAGCAGATGTTGTTATCTTTGAGTATCAACAGCAACACCTCAGGGGGGGTTGACTGATGAGTAATAGGAAAAGTAACATTAACAGGGAAAGAATTTGACATTCTAAAGGAAATACCTAAAGGATTGTGGAGATTCAATCAAGAATTGAATAGATTTAAATTAGACAATATCATCTAAATTTAGACGCTATAGAAGTTATGAAAACCAGTGATAACAGGACTTAAACATTATAGGACTCAGGACGGAGGCAAGAGATGGTTAGACTACAAGAAAGAGAGAAAGTAAAAGCAGGTTACAAGTGAGGGTAAGAGTAAGTGAAAAGAGAGAAAAAAAGCAGGTTTAGAAATTTGGAAATGGGTGTTTTCTCCGTTACAAGAGGAAGGCAGAGAGGGGAAGACAGAGTGGAAGATGTGACGTGACAAGGGGAAAAACGGGTTGATAAAATGATGTGCCTTATAACCAAGGGGAAGGTTTAGAATCATTTTGATTTGAATACACATATAGACTTGTTAGAACAAACTAATACACAATGTTTGTAAAGCACCACATGAGCAGGTGTGAGAGATTGAGTTTGAAACTCACCTGAAGCACATATAGAAGATTAGCACATATTACATTAGATGTGTGACTTTATTCAGGCCACACCCACAGAGGAGATGTGAAATTATTAATTATGTGAAGAATTCAAAGTTGTGAACTGACCCTATGGCCAGCTCAACGGGGGAATTATTGAGATAATTATTATTGTTTGATGTATTTGTATTGCACACACACACCCACACCCACCCACACACCCACACACCCACACACACACACACACACACACACACACATACATACATAAATACGCGCGCACACGTGGATTGAAACATTTAGAGTTTGAAACATTTAGAGTTTGAAACATTTGGAGTTTGAAACAAATGGTGGTAAAACAGATTTACAAGTTACAGATCGCAGAGGCAGTGTCGGATTACAGACACACAGGAGGGGCCCAGCGCCGTAGAAGGAGGGGCTCAGCCAGGGATGTGACCACTGAACTGTGAAAGGTCAAGAGGTGACATTGCGGAGTTGGAGTGACAGACGCAATTCCATCTCTTCCTTGATTACATCCTGGATTAGTGAACGTTGTAAACTATCTGGATTATTTAATTTTGTTTAAATGTAGTAGTTTGACAAATGGGCAAGGCCATTTATCAAAAGGGGGGATGTACGTGTAAACAAATATTCCGAATCAATAATTACTAAAAAAAAAAAATTGTAAACAAGAAAACTGTTTGAAATACACTGAACTGTCGAAAAGACTTTGTTTATCACCACAGCAGAACGTGTTGGAGATGTGGTGTTTACAGAGACGGAGTAAAGTGGACGGAGCCACACCGTGTCGTCCTCACACCGACCATTGGAGGGACGAGAACATGGGTGCTCTCATGGGAAAGTGAGAGAAATGTCTGGACAACACAGCGGCAGATCCATAACATCGCAGACGCAGGACTTCGTTTGTATGAGTTTTGTCCAGAGTCTACGGTAGAGTACTATACTCTGCTACGATGAACGAGAGCCAGAGGCTACGGTGCGCAGAGTACCATACTCTGTGTGAAAAGAATCAACAGTTATCATCATCACAGCGATGACGATAATATGGGTGCTGAACACCTGTATTATGCACGGGACAATTGGGACAATCGGGACAATCGATCAACATACAATGGTGTGTCACAACTGTGTGTACCAATAGCGGGAGGAGGTCTCTTGGATACCCAACGCCAGGATGTATGGTGGTGGTGTGGGGACACCGTGCTGAGAGGACACTTGGAAGCAAAGGGAGTAGGACTCTGTGCCTATGTATCGCTCTTGTGGCCAGCCGCGGTCATAACAAGCATCACCTAGAACCATACTGAAAGGTCAAGGCGAGACATTAGTGGACAATCTGGTATGCTCCCAGTAGCACCTGATACTACGTATATAGATCCTATTGGGGTACCCAGAGGAGTCCCTGATGAGTATAAGCTGGCTGACCAAATAGCAGCAGGGTTTGAGGGCCTTCCGCTTGTCTCTGCGATATTTCCCATCACGCCGCACAAAAATGTGGACAGAATTAATTATCTGTCTTTCCGATTACAAAGGTTGACTAATCTGACTCACAATTTAGGACTTGCTCTCAGGTCACAGTTGCATCACACCGCTTTAATGGCGTGGCAAACTCGAATGGCAGTAGACATGTTATTAGCTGAAAAGAAAGGAGTTTGTTCGATTTTCAAAGGTCAATGTTGTACATTCATTCCTAATAATACAGCCGCGGACGGCTCAGTCACAAACACTCTGTCACAATTGAGAACTATGTCTAGAAAAATGAAAGAACACACTGGAATAGACAATAAAATCTCAGAATGGTTAGACAGCTGGTTCGGCAGGTGGACTGGTATCGTGGTTCCGGTACTGACCTCACTGTTGGTAATAATTGCCTGTTTTGTGTTTTGTGGATGTTGTTGCATACCAATGTGTAGACACACTATAGAACGTACAGTGGAAGAAGCAATCACAAGCCGAGGGCATCATAGTTATGCCTTAGTAGCTATAGAAGAAGATGAAACTGACAAGTATTAATGTGCATGACCCTTTGAGTGTAAAATGTATTATGTTCACACCAATATGAAAAACATGTTGAAAACTGAAAAGAGTGATGTGTTCGGATATGAGAAAGTGGGCTAATGCTTTGATAAACAGGAGGGAAATGTGATAAAATGTAAATATATGATTATATTTGTGTGTTAAAAGTTATCTGCATCATTAGCCTGGGGGGAGGGAAAGGCATGTATTTCTAATAACATGTGTGAAGATGTTGTAGAAGCAGCCGTGAGGAACGTTCCTCCCATCCTGGGGACCAGATGGGTAGAACATTCACCAAGGTTTTTATCTCTAAAGATAATACCAAAGAGTCGTAAAAGACAAGTGCCTTGATGTGAAGCTGACCAATGAGAAATGTGACCCGCCTCCTTTTTATGTGTGATTTTAATAAAATGACTTGTAAGAGGGAGGAACGCTGAGAGTGATTTTGGAAAGTCGTTCAGGTTGCTTACAACATCTTGACTCGGCTAAGCCGTTTTCTCCCATGCATGCCACATAAAAGACTGACGTTTCTGTGTCGTTTAATATTCTAAGTTGAATTATGTTCTCTGACTGTTAAGTAATAGCATTGATTCATGTGTAATTTCTTGACAGCGATTCAGGAGACATTTTCTGCGTTCGGGGACGGATAACGCGGAACACGCCTAGTTGACATGGGCTACTAATAGTAATATCCGGTTAAAGCGTGTCGCGTTTTTTGCGTCACTTCTGGGTCTATGTGATTGGTTCTGTCTCTGCTCTAGACTCCGCCCTAGAAATTGAAGCGCAGCGGTCGAGCCCCAGACCCACACACAGTTTTGATAAGTAGTTTGCCAAAACGTGTTGGGAACGGCTGCTCAGGCAACTTTGAAGTCGTGGGCTGTGTTTTTTGGACTTGCCCAGAAAAGTCGTTCCACCACATTCAAGAAAGTGCCTGAGGGTCAGAGGACGATCTCATTCACCTTGTCTCTGAACTCTTGGTCCTTTATGTCTCGCAGGTTTATGGTGACGTTAAAATATGCTCCAAACACGGCCGTCTCCAGCGCTTTGGCGGCCACCTGAAATAAAACATGTTTATTACACTCATTTTGTATATTTTTTATTGCTGCCATTTGTAAAGAAAGTGGTATAGAAGAGTATTAGATATATAATGTAAGTAAAGGAAATCCTATATAAAAATGTCATCGTATTCAGAAGGTTTAGCACAAAAATCCTCCCTTTATTCCGGTCATTCGTTTGAGTCATTTGCCAAATTTGCTTCAACAATACTGTTTTTTTTTTTAGACTATATTTTCATTATTTAAATTGCAAGAAATTATACAAAAATATTTGTCAGTTGTTGCCATTCATTAAAGTTAAATAGTTGAATTTGAGTTAAATTTGATTAAATAAAAAAGGGAAATAAAGTGTTACCGTAGAAACCAAGGACAATTTAGGGTTAACTAATATCTTCAAAAAACTATTTAAAATCTGAATATTTTCTTGAGTGTATGACAGAGGGTCTAATTGGCTTGTGTGTGTGTTTTGGTCACATGACACTAACCTGAGCATCTGATTGGCAAGCGACATTTCCGTGCACACACAGTTCCTTCAGGTGAGTCCAGAGTCCAGAGACTTTCTGAGCCAAAGACAGAGGGACTTTAACGGCCTCCTGTAGACCAGACTGCATCTGCTGCTCCCGCCTGCAAGACCCAAGACCAGGGTTAGACCAGGGTTAGACCAGGGTTAGACCAGGGTTAGACCAGACTGCATCTGCTGCTCCCTCCTACAAGACCCAAGACCAGGTTTAGACCAGATTTAGATAAGACTGCATCTGCTTTTCCCTCCTACAAGACCCAAGATCAGGGTTAGACCAGGTTTAGACCAGGGTTAGACCAGGTTTAGACCAGGGTTAGACCAGGGTTAGACCAGGTTTAGACCAGGTTTAGACCAGGGTTAGACCAGGGTTAGGCAGAGGTAAGCCCAAAGAACAGGACTTTCACAGCCTTTTGTGTTGAGACCTGGTTTGGTCCACAATCTAGTCCTGGTTCAGATACAAATGTAGTTCTTGTTTTAGGTCCTGTTTTAGTCCTTGCTGAGGTCCAAATGAATCCCTGTTTTGGGTCTTAATCTTACCTGGCTCTCTCCTCCTCTGTATTTTTGGGCATCTTCAGAGCCGCCTGTCACACAAAAATCACACTTTAAAATCTCAAAATTCTTATGTTTCCCAGTAAAGATAATAGTTTCATTTAGATTCCAAGACTACCGGTATATAAAGTAGTGATATCTTCTTTCTTTGTGACAAATGGACTGAGACAAGGTGGGGTTCTGTCACCTTTGCTCACTATGATCAATATGTAAGACAAGCATGTATGGAATGGACCTGGTCATCATGTCCTCTGTGGCTGCTGCTGAGACAACAACACAATCTGCAGTGGGTGAGATCAAATATCTTGGTCACATCTTCAGGAGTGACCTGTGACCTGTGACCTGTGACCTGAGTGACGATGAGGACGTTCAGAGGCAGTACTGTATATTATATTATATGCACAAGCTAATATGCTGGCACAGAACTATCCTATGTGCACAGATAATGTCAAAATAACTGTTGATTCTCACTGGTTCAAGCTCATTGCACACGGCTCTGAACGGCCCATTTGTGGTGCAGTTATATTAAAAGTAAATTCATGAAGCTGCCGGTTACTTCTATGGACAAATACCAGTTTATAGTTTGTAAAAAATAATGTCCCCACATTAAACGTTGTAATTAAAGGCTTTGTTTTTAAAATGAGATAATGAATGTTTTAGTATTGCCTCGATCAGGGGCGGGCAAACTACGGCCCGCGGGCCACATACGGCCCGTTTGTCTTTATAATCTGGCCCGCCAAACATGCCAAGTAATATTTGAAAAAAGATAAATAAAAACATGTATTTATGTATTTTTTTGCCCTTAGGCATCTGTCTGCACTTGTATCCTTAATAAAGATGATGTGAAATTAATTAAATAATAGATTAAATAGTCTATATTTGACAGAAAGGTTATATTTTATTTGATATTTAATTTTGAATTTAAATTTTTTCACACCAATGATCGCGGGCCGGCCCTCCTCTACTTGCATGGATTCGAATATGGCCCTCGGAGGAAAATAATTGCCCACCCCTGACCTAGATGGACTGGTGTCAGGGTCAAGGCTCAGGCTCACGAGGCACTGCAGGAGGTGCTTATGTGGAGTTTACTCATAGTAATAGATTCCATCAAAATCCAACACAGATGTTTGGCTTGTTTAAATAAAGGCTTTTTAACTTGAACCTGTCGGGGTGCGGTCAGTACTAGTATCATATTCTCTTACCATGTACCCATTGAAGGCGTTGGCATCTTGATCCACCATCTTGGTAAACTCGTCCAGGCTGCGATGAAACGGAGGAATCAGGCGCCTCATTGTCGAGTCCAGCGCCTCAAACTGACGCTTCCCATAGGTCATCTGTCCCACCATACTGCCCAATGCTGCCCCCTACAGGAGAGACAGGTCACATTGGAGCCAAACGCTACAGGCCAAACGCTCGTCCCCTTAAGGTCAAACACTCGTCCCCTTAAGGTCAAACACTCGTCCCCTTAAGGTCAAACACTCGTCCCCCACATGTCAAGCTCTCGTCCCCTACAGACCAAACACTAATTTCTTACTGTCCAAACTCTCATCCCATACAGGTCAAACACTTGTCCACTACAGGCCAAACACTTGTCCCCTACAGCTCAACAAACACTTGTCTCCTACAGATCAAACACTCGTCCTCTACATGATAAACACTTGTCCCCTAAAGCCCCTAAAGGTCAAATACTCGTCCCCTACAGGCCAAACACTCGTTTTAAGCGTCCTCCTTGTAAGTATATCACTGATTGGGTGTTATAGAAAAGTACACAGTCTCACAGTACACGGTCCATGGCATATTTACCATGGCAGCGATGGCAGCTGACACTGAGCCTCCACCGGGGGCAGCAGAACGAGCGCCGACACTTAGAATAAACTCATGTAGAGGAAGAGAGGTCAGCCCTGCTGCATCATGGGAGCTCACCATGTACCTGCAAAGAAAGGAAATACATAGACTAAGTAATGAAACCATGTACCAAAGGAGCAACATGTTTTATTATGAACCGTTAGCCCCGCCCACTTGCACCATGACACAGCAATAACTGTCTGGTGATAGTTTCATGTAGTTGTTCTCCTGTGGCTTGACTATTTCAACCTGCTTTCTGCTTACTCCATACTTTTGATCTTGCACTATGACTGAAATCCAGTTTCTTGCTGAGCAATGAGCCTGAATCCAGCCCAGCGGTACCTGAAAAGGACCCACTCACTCTATGATCCTCTCCTTTGGGTTGAATGGTCCAAGTGAATCCAGACCCAGTTTACTGATCACCTACAAAACAAAAACACATACAAATAATGGCATAAACCAACAAGATTTGAATGATTTACGGATCTAAATCCAGAGGAAAGGTTCTGACCAGTCGGACTTTGTGTTCCTCCTCGACGATAAACAGCTCGTCATTTTTTATGTAGAAATCTGCAGTGTCTAAAACGGCCTGTAGGGGGATAAGACCCACGATCTGAGAGCCCACCACAGGCACTTTCAAATCCTGTAAAACAAATTATTTTATTATAACTATTATTGCAAATATTACAACTGCAATATCAAAGAGGACGACCTCGGACGACCTTGACACAAAAAAAATGCCAATCCAGGTTCAAACACGCTCATATTTTAATATTGTACATCTACATTTTGAAGCCTTTTCTTAAACTTGCTGAGGTAGCAGTTTGAGCAAGGACTCCCAGCCTTCCATCTCCACACACACTGGCTCCCGGGGCCCCTCCCCTCAGATGCCCGAGCCACCTCAGCTGGCTTCACTTGATGTGGAGGAGCAGCGGCTGTACTCCGAGCTCCTCCCGTGTGACTGAGCTCCTCACTCTGTCTCTAAGGGAGCGCCTAGCCACCCGCTGGAGGAAACTCATTTCAAGTGCTTTGGTTTTTTGACTCAGTGTCTTCTTCACCACAACAGTCCAAGAACTGAAGTGAAAGGGATGTACAGTGTTTGGAACGTCATTTAGCTTTCAATCAAAACAGAGAACTAGGCTTTTACTTTGTCACAATGGTATGACCATGGGACCGTCACAGGGCAGCTGTGGCAGAGAACTGAAGAGGTGCAAACTGCTGAATCATGGCAGTCCTTCCCTCCAGGCTAAACATCAGAGGCATCGAGTAGTGTTAGTCCATGCTGCCGCTAACGCAGCTTAGAGAGAATACTACAATTGTTTTATGAAGTAAATGCAATTTACAGGAGCTAGCGCTTATCTGCGCTGCCATGACATGACACGCACTTGACCCGGAAAGAGCTGGACACAGAAAATGCGGGAGTGAGAGAGAAGGCGAAGAAGCGCACGTTTTACAGGCTACAGCGTCACATGCATAAATAAAGAAAAATGCATTTATGTACTGCCACATATTGAAAGTACTTTTTTAACTTTTCGGCTTGGAAAAATAATAAAATACAGAAGGTTACTGCTAAAGACAAGATGTATTTTGGTCTTATCTTGTTCAGTCCAGCTCGTAAAACTTAAACATCTTGTAAAAGATAAAGTTAGAAAGACAAGAGACATTTTTGGTTAGAATGCTGGTTAAAAGCTAAAAACTGCTGATATGGCTGACGACCCCTAAAATAGATTGAAGCAAAGTGTTTAAGATTAACCTTGTTGTGAGACATTTGCACAAATCAAGTTTCTGGAGTAAATGGAAGAAAAGGTGCGGAAAACTGCTCCACATTATATTTATCTTCAAAGTAATAAGTAAATTGCGACTTAAGTGAAATACAGATCCAAATAAAACTGTTATTGCTGTGACCACCTGTGGTC
The DNA here is from genome assembly GCF_026437365.1 of Eucyclogobius newberryi. Classification (NCBI taxonomy): domain Eukaryota; kingdom Metazoa; phylum Chordata; class Actinopteri; order Gobiiformes; family Gobiidae; genus Eucyclogobius; species Eucyclogobius newberryi. Next base: position 6,705,398 of record NW_027315723.1, read on the forward strand.
TTATGATGGTTAGCTAAGTTTATAAGTTATATCTTATATATTTTAATCACAAAATGTCCTTTTTACAAGAGCGTTGTACACAAAAGTTGGATTCAGCAAACATTTGGAACAGTTTGAGAGATAAGTGAAATGCAAAATGTGTAGCCATATTTATTAAAAATTCAATGTCAAAGCTATTGAAAAAAAACTGTAATACTATATCACTACAATTACAATACCAAAGGACTTATGACTTCTGTTTCTGAGAACAAATATAATACTATTACAACGATTACTAGAATAATGCTCAGGATAAATACCATTGTACACAGCTCCTAAAACAAAAAAGCAGCAATAGTAATTTTATTTGCATTAGTAGTACTCTTACCCCATTAGCCCTTTCTGATTCTGATTACTATTTCTATTACTGTTACTGTTACTGTTACTATTACTATTACTGTTAGTCTAATATCACTAGTACTATTACCATTACTAGTACTCACCCTTGCTCTGCTGCACACGTCCTGGTAAACTCGATGCACTGGCGTCTCCTCAAAGTCCAGGATGTTGGTGGAGACCTGAGCCACGTTTGACTCGTCCAGAAACCAGCCCATCCCCTGGACTTTCTTCAACAGTCCAGGCTGAAAGTGCAGCAGAAATACTTCAAATGGACCCTACCCTGGACCCTGGACCGTAACTTGGTAGAATCCTGGTCTCTACCTGGTTCTGGCCCCGCCCTTGCTCTCGTATGTCCAGGGCAATGCGATGGGCCTGTTCTTTGGTGCTGAGCAGGTTGATGTTGAAGGCAATGAGGAACTTTCGGGCCCCGGTGACCGTGGCCCCCCAGGAGGGAACAAACACGGGAGGGCCAAAATCAGGAGCCCACTCAGGGCGCTGCAGCTGGAGAGAGAAGGACTAATCAGAGAAGAGGAAAGAGAGAAAGCCCAATCAGAGAGGAGGAAAGAGAGAAAGCCCAATCAGAGAAGAGGAAAGAGAGAAAGCCCAATCAGAGAAGAGGAAAGAGAGAAAGCCCAATCAGAGAAGAGGAAAGAGAGAAAGCCCAATCAGAGAGGAGGAAAGGGAGAAGGCTTCAAAAGAGAGAATATTTACTAATGACTGCGATTATTTAATAGTCGGCAGGTCATGATGATTCAGATTTATCGATGCTGTTAGGGTTAGGGTACTTCAGAGGTCAGACCTTTTGGGGCAGACCCTCGTATTCTCCAGCTCTGACCGAAGGCAGACTCCTCCTGGACTCAGATCTGGCTGCTGCTCCATACAGATACACTGCATACAAATACAGAGATTATATTTAATAACGCCCATGAATGATGTACATGTACAAATATAGTTTGGACCTGGTTAGGACCTCTTATAGTTCTGGATTAGCCCTGGTTTAGACCTATTCTAATCCTGGTTTAGACCGGCTATAGTCCTGGTTTAGACCTGGTTTAGTCCTGGTTTTGTCCTGGTTGTTACCTGGGACCTGCAGAGTCTCTGCCAGCTTCTGTCCAAACTCTTCTGCACACTTCACACAGTCGTCCATGGAGACGTTCTGCACCGGGATGAAAGGACACACGTCCAACGCCCCAGAGCGAGGATGTTCTCCTGAGGACAAGACCAGAGACCAGACCAGAGACCAGGGTTAGTCAAGAGACAGGACCAGAAACAAGACACGAGACAAGAGACAAGAGACCAGAGATGGACCACAGACAAGACTAAAGACCCTGAGGACAGGGGTTGAACTAAAATATTTTAGTATTTTGGAGCAATTTCCTGTCAGAGGGACAGAAATGCAATGCCTTTAATCTGAAATGATGCAGATCAAACACATTGTTTTAGTATCAGTGCAGTGAAAATCAGCTTGAGCTCTGGGGGGGGAGAGACTGGACTCCTGGAGTCTCTGAGTCCTGCTTCAGTCCTGGTTCAGTCCTGGTCCATTTCTGGTTCAGTCCTGGTTCAGTCCTGGTCCATTTCTGGTTCAGTCCTGGTTCTGTCCTGGTTCAGTCCTGCTTCAGTCCTGGTCCAGTCCTGGTCCAGTTCTGGTTCAGTCCTGGTCCAGTTCTGGTCCAGTCCTGGTCCATTCCTGGTCCAGTCCTGGTTCAGTCCTGCTTCAGTCCTGCTTCAGTCCTGCTTCAGTCCTGGTCCGGTCCTAGTCCAGTCCTGGTCCAGACCTAGGTTGGACCTCACCTTGGTGCTTGGTCATGTCAATGTGCTGGAAGGCGGTCCGTGCTGCGTTCAGGGCCCCGGTCACCACAGCCTCGGGACTCCCCACAAACGTGAAGACGGTTCTGTTTGTGGAGACACCCGGGTCCACGTCCAAGAGAGACACGCCCGGAGTCTGGGAGATGGAGAGAGCGATGGCATCTATCACCTGAGTAAGAGAAGAGAGTGAGGAGAAGAGTGAGAGATGGAGAGAGCGATGGCATCTATCACCTGAGTAAGAGAAGAGAGTGAGGAGAAGAGTGAGAGATGGAGAGAGCGATGGCATCTATCACCTGAGGAAGAGAAGAGAGTGAGGAGAAGAGTGAGAGATGGAGAGAGCGATGGCATCTATCACCTGAGTAAGAGAAGAGAGTGAGGAGAAGAGTGAGAGATGGAGAGAGCGATGGCATCTATCACCTGAGGAAGAGAAGAGAGTGAGTAGAAGAGTGAGAGATGGAGAGAGCGATGGCATCTATCACCTGAGGAAGAGAAGAGAGTGAGATAAGATAAGATAAGCCTTTATTTGACCCACAATGGGGAAATTCCAGTGTTGCAGCACAAAGTAAAAGAGGAGAAGAGTGAGAGATGGAGAGAGCGATGGCATCTGTCACCTGAAGACAGACAATAATAGCGATGTCCATCCATCCATCCATTTTCTACCGCTTGTTCCCTTTCGGGGTCGCGGGTGACTGGAGCCTATCCCAGTGACTTCGGGCCTTAGGCGGGGTACACCCTGGACAGTGGCCAACTTGTCGCAGGGCATAATAGCGATGTATTGAACTAAAAAGACATGATTTAGCTTCTAAAATGGTCACAATTATTGTTTATTGTTTATTTAATCGTGACACACTATTTGGGACTAAACAAGGTCTAAACCCAAAACTAAACCTGGACTATAGGACTAACAAGGAGTCAAACAGGACCAAACCGGTCCATATCAGGACTAAAATAATGTGTGAGGTAGCCTAAAAACATGTATCTTCATTCTGATTTTCATCAATAAATATTGTAAATTGTAAATATTCTCTATCTAGAAGCCTGGAGTCACCATATTTGGTTGATGATGAATTTAAAAAGTCTCAATTTGCAATAGAAGTAATAGTTATTGTTATTTAAAGCCCCAGAGTCAGTTTTGCTCCTCTGAAAGGGTTTTATTGTCTCATTTCATCTTCTAGAAATGTTTGTAATGCCTGAATGTTTCAGGCTGAAACAGAGGCCGGACCAGAAACACTGGGGTTAAAGATTTATCCCCAAACTGAGTCAAAGTCCAGAGTTTAGAGAACATTTAGAGAACATTTACTCCTGTGACACCGGGTCAAGAGCAGAGCCTGTCTGTAATATTACATCTGTTCATAAACTTGGGTTTTTCAATTGGCGGCCCGCGGGCCAAATCTGGGACCGCATTGCAATGGAATAATATGATATACAAACAATAAAATTGTGGTGCAGTTTTGTAGACCGGCCCCCAGACAATAGTCCTCCGATAAATCTGGCCCCATGGAAAATATAATTGAATAGCCCTGTTATAGAGCATTTAAGGGTTTGTTAAACAACACATTCTAAATTCAAGAATGGAGCAAAAGTGAAGTGAAACATAAAAGGGTTTCAATGGAGAAACTATGATTAAACTCAGAATATTACAAAATCAAGGTGTTTTTGACAAATGAAAAAAGGTCATTTACATTTGAGTGAGAGTCTGGTTCAAACACATTTACAATTGTATCTGACATTATTTGTTCATTCAGTAATAGATTTGACACTTGATGAAGACTAAATCCAGATTTTTAGGTTTAATTGTTTACAGCATTTTGAAAATTCTAATGACAGAGGATTTTAATCCCATCAGCCACAGTTTGCTATATCTAAAAAAAGAAGAAGAAGGTCTCCTGCTCTCAGAGTGTTCCTGCAGTAAAAATACTAATACTGAGTAAATCCTGATTTTTAAAAAAATTTTAATCCCAGGACAGACCACAGACCTGAGGAATTTAAGCATTAAACTCACCTCTTTGTTTCGTCCTTCAGAGAAGTTTGGGACACACTCCACCAGACGAGACATGGTCCTGGTTAAGTCCTGGTGTAGTCCTGGTTTAGTCCTGGTTTAGTCCTGGTTCAGGCCTGGTTTAGTCCTGGTTTAGTCCTGGTTCAGGCCTGGTTTAGTCCTGGTTTAGTCCTGGTTCAGGCCTGGTTTAGTCCTGGTTTAGTTTAGCACTGGTCTTGGTTTCCGGTGTTGCTCCTGGTACTGGCCTGTAATGGCTGTGGAGCCGTTGTATTTGAATGGACAGAAATCTGTGCCAAACTCATGAATGATTGACATGAGTCACATGACCCGTCTGCTCCAGTTACAGCCGGGAACACAGACCTCCTTATCCTCCAATCAGAAAGCAAAGAGTTTGTCATCCAGTTTGATTTGATGAGTTCAGGAGAACATAATCTTTTCGAGTTCTAATGCAGATTAAGACTGGTTTATAGACCATTGTCTAATTGACACAAAACAAACTATAGATCTGTGGTTCCCAGTGTAGGGGCCCGGTCCCCATGGGAGCCTCAGAGGCACTGCAGGAGCCCCATGGGAGCCTCAGAGGCACTGCTGGAGCCCCATGGGAGCCTCAGAGGCACTGTAGGAGCCCCATGGGAGCCTCAGAGGCACTGTAGGAGCCCCATGGGAGCCTCAGAGGCACAAAGGCACCGCAGGAGCCCCGTGGGAGCCTCAGAGGCACAGAGGCACTGCAGGAGCCCCACGGGAGCCTCAGAGGCACTGCAGGAGTCCCATGGGAGCCTCAGAGGCACAAAGGCACTGCAGGAGCCCCATGGGAGCCTCAGAGGCACTGTAGGAGCCCCATGGGAGCCTCAGAGGCACAAAGGCACCGCAGGAGCCCCGTGGGAGCCTCAGAGGCACTGCAGGAGTCCCATGGGAGCCTCAGAGGCACAAAGGCACTGCAGGAGCCCCATGGGAGCCTCAGAGGCACAAAGGCACTGCAGGAGCCCCACGGGAGCCTCAAAGGCACTGCAGGAGCCCCACGGGAGCCTCAGAGGCACTGCAGGAGCCCCACGGGAGCCTCAGAGGCACTGCAGGAGCCCAATGGGAGTCTCAGAGGCACTGCAGGAGCCCCATGGGAGCCTCAGAGGCACTGCAGGAGCCCCACGGGAGCCTCAGAGGCACTGCAGGAGCCCCATGGGAGCCTCAGAGGCACTGCTGCGGGGCCCCAAAAGGCTGTCCACAAAACAAGAGTATGAAATTAACTTGACATCATATCTTTGTTTCATTTGATATATAAATATATATTTAATCCAAAATGGGGGGATGGCCCATTAAAGATTTGAAAATAAAAGCATTCTAAATTCAAGAACGGATCAAAGTGAAAAGGAACAGAATGTGATTTCAATGGAGAAACTCAGAACATCACCAAATATGAAAAATCAAGGTGAGAAAAAGAAAACCACTCAGATGTTTTACTGGACAAACGCATATTTATTTTTCATAAGCCCAATTAAAATAAAATTTGACTAAACAAACAAACAAACAAAATAAAATGCTAATAAAACATTCAATAAAATTAACAAATACATCAAAACACACAAATACACTATGGGATGAAAGCATATGCCTGTACTGTGGGAAGTCCAAGCTTTATAATAATTAAAAGGCACAAAATGATTTTATGTATATAGTCTCTATAAACATTAAATGCTGGTCGACTTCTCACCGTTACATTTTGAGACTGTGAACATTCTGTTCACACAGCATTTTAAAGGGTTATTATATTATCACTATTAGTTTGTGAATCCTGTTGTTTTTCTGACGAAATTATTGACGTTTTTGAAGATGAAAAACGTGTTTTACAAAGAACAGGTCAAAGATCGCGGGTCACTGAACCCGAGACAAACAGCACAGATATGTCAGTCTTTAAAAAGGATCTTATCTTAACATAGTCAGAGATAAACTATGACGAGGAGTTCATGACGCATGAAACAGTAACAGAGAGAAACCTGAGCCGAGCCGAGCTGAGCCGCTCCAGAGGAAACACAGGACCATAACACACACATGTCCTCCGGGGGACGCTCTCATAGGACCATAACACACATGTCCTCCGGGGGACGCTCTCATAGGACCATAACACACATGTCCTCCGGGGGACGCTCTCATAGGACCATAACACACATGTCCTCCGGGGGACGCTCTCATAGGACCATAACACACATGTCTTCCGGGGGACGCTCTCATAGGACCATAACACACATGTCCTCCGGGGGACGCTCTCATAGGACCATAACACACATGTCCTCCGGGGGACGCTCTCATAGGACCATAACACACATGTCCTCCGGGGGACGCTCTCATAGGACCATAACACACATGTCCTCCGGGGGACGCTCTCATAGGACCATAACACACATGTCCTCCGGGGGACGCTCTCATAGGACCATAACACACATGTCCTCCGGGGGGCTCTCTCATAGGACCATAACACACATGTCCTCCGGGGGGCGCTCTCATAGGACCATAACACACATGTCCTCCGGGGGACGCTCTCATAGGACCATAACACACATGTCCTCCGGGGGACGCTCTCATAGGACCATAACACACATGTCCTCCGGGGGGCGCTCTCATAGGACCATAACACACATGTCCTCCGGGGGACGCTCTCATAGGACCATAACACAAATGTCCTCCGGGGGACGCTCTCATAGGACCATAATGTGATAAAATGTGAATATATGATTATATTTCTGTGATGTATTTTATCTGCATAATAGTGATATTTTATCTGCATCATTAGTCTAAGAGAAGAACGGGTGTGTGACAAACTGCATTTGTGAAGGGGGGCTCCTCTGGCGCTCTCATAGGACCATAACACACATGTCCTCCGGGGGACACTCTCACTCCACACGCTGCAGGTTCTGGTCTCTCAGAATCCGCTGCATCTGCAAACAACACCAACCCATTCAGTTTAAGACAGCAGCTTTTCTTTAATTATCACTTAATCCTACTTCAGTCCAGTATTAGACATGGTTTAGTCTGGGTTTGATCCTGGATTAGTCCTGTTTGGTCCTGGTTTACACCCTTTTTAGTCTTGGAAAAGCTGCTTTAGTCCTGGTTTGGTCCTGTATTAGTCCTGGCTTGGTCCTGCTTTAATGCAGGGTGAGACTTGCTTCAGTCTGTTTAGTCCAGGTTTAGTTTAGTCAAATCCTGGTTTAGTCCCAGTTCTTGGATGTGCTGTGTGAGTTCCATCTGTTGTGTTTATGGACCTCATTAGTTTTTACGAGTCTTTAAACATGTTTGGACCTGGTCTGGACCTGGTTTAGTCCAGACTGAGCCCGAACTTCAGAGGGTCTGTAATGACACTGTACATTCGTGGTTCCCATAAACCACTTATTATCTGTCCTGAGGATCCAGAAGAGTTTGGACCTGAGCGAGAAGATGAAACATGTTTCTCAAAGTGTGACGCTCCGATCTGCTTCACTCCTCAGTGCATCCTGACATGAACCTGGTTTAGTCCAGGTTTGGACCTGGTTCTGAGCTGGGTTAATCACTATTTGGACCTAGTTTAGTTCCAGTAACGGTTGCCATGGTTAATTGGGTGAATTGTGGCAATATTGAAATACATGTTGAGTTTGTTGTTATATAATAATATAATAATATAATATAATATAAATAGACTATAACCCCATTTACAATCCAAAGTGTTTCTAAAATAATACAATCAATGCAATTTTTAGGTGCTAAATTGTCATCACATAATGCACTGCACACTATTGTAGCCAAAGCTGCCCTAGGGCAGACTGATGGAAGGAAGGCTGCCAATCTGCCCCATCGGTCACTCCGACCACCACCTACCAATCACACACTCACAACATTCATACTAGGCAATGTGGGTGAAGTGTCTTGCCTAAGGACACAACAATGAAGACGGCCATTCACTGAAAATGAGACAAGAATATGTAATTAGTTACAAGTTAAATTATTCTTATTTTCAACACTTAGTCTTAGTCCTGACCTGGTTTATTCCTGCCCTGGTTCTGACCTAGTTTAGTCCTGGTTCTGACCTAGTTTAGTCCTGGTTCTGACCTAGTTTAGTCCTGGTTCTGACCTAGTTTTGTCCTAGTTCTGACCTAATTTAGTCCTAGTTCTGACCTAGTTTAGTCCTGGTTCTGACCTAGTTTAGTTCTGGTTCTGACCTAGTTTAGTCCTAGTTCTGACCTAGTTTAGTCCTGGTTCTGACCTAGTTTAGTCCTAGTTCTGACCTAGTTTTGTCCTAGTTCTGACCTAATTTAGTCCTAGTTCTGACCTAGTTTAGTTCTGGTTCTGACCTAGTTTAGTCCTGGTTCTGACCTAGTTTAGTCCTGGTTCTGACCTAGTTTAGTCCTAGTTCTGACCTAATTTAGTCCTAGTTCTGACCTAGTTTAGTCCTAGTTCTGACCTAGTTTAGACCTGGTTCTGACCTAGTTTAGACCTGGTTCTGACCTAATTTAGTCCTAGTTCTGATTTAGTTTAGACCCGGTTCTGACCTAGTTTAGACCTGGTTCTGACCTTGTTTAGACCTGGTTCTGACCTAGTTTAGACCTGGTTCTGACCTAGTTTAGACCTGGTTCTGACCTAGTTTACACATCAAGTCGAGAAGTAAATAAAAACTCAGCCGTCATAAACACAAACAGTTCCAGACTAAACTCAGAGGATTGAGATGTGGAAATACTCATCAGGAAAACACAACAGAGCTTCCAGAAGGGCAAAACACTCACTGCACGAAATACAAGCCATGACATCAGGTCCACAATGAATACTTGGGAAAAGACTCTATTTGGACGAGCACAGAGCAATCATCCTGTTTAACTGGTGGAAACCTCTTCAAGGTCAGAGCTAAAACGTATCAGAAGAGTTGTAGAATCTTCCCAGTGTTTCACTTCTCTTCTTGTGTCAGAAGATTTGTCCCTGTTATTTCTTTGGAGTGGATTTCTGGTTTACATTCTGAACAGTTCTCTCACTCTTACACTCTCACACTGTCATATACTTGTTTATTAGGAGTTTAATAAGACTTTATTCCATCTTCAGTGTGGTCGGAACCAGTACATTCCTGTGTAATCCCCATCCCTCAGTCTCACGCCTCCACAGCTGTTTCAAACGTGAGAACTCAAAAAACGGGACAAGAATGAGCATCAGCACAAACACATAAACAACAACGCTCTGGTATAGAGAGGACAACACAGCAATGCACTACAAGGACCATCACAATGTGCTGATGATTGTTGAGAGAAGAAGGACCAGGACAACAGGGAAATCCTTCATTCACATTGTCCAGTATCAGAGAGAGGTGCATTTAAAAAAAAGTACCCAAGAGGTACAACCAGATGCCCAAACGTGAAGCGCTCAACAAAAGGCAGGCCAAGGCTGCGTCGGACTGTTGTGGTGAAGAAGGAGATGAAAGACAAAGCTCTCAATTTACCGGTCAATCTACGTTCTACCTATGGCCATAATGACCGAAAGGACAAGATCACAGATACAACTGTGGAAATGAGTTTCCTCCGCAGAGTGGCAGGCGCTCCCTTAGAGACAGGGTTAGAAGCCCAGTTACATGGGAAGAGCTCGCAGTAGAGCCGCTGCTCCCCCACGTGAGAGCAGCCAGCAGAGGTGGCTCGGGCATCTGTTCCGGATGCCTCCTGGGCACCTCCTGGGCACCACCTGGGCACCTCCTGGGCACCTCCTGGGCACCTCCTGGGCACCTCGCTTCCCTACTGCCCCTGCCACACGGCTCCGGGTAAGATAGATGGATAGAAAGACACCAGAGGAACCAAACATTAACTCCTGGTGGACAGAACAGCACAACCCGACACACCAACTTTTCCACACACAGGGATCACTGAGAGTATATATATATATATATATATATATATATATATATATATATATATATATATATATATATATATATATATATAGTAGTATATAGTGGATCACTGCTTTGTTTTGAACAGATGAAGATGTAAAACATGTTGAATTGTTCTCTCTCTTACAGAGTTTTTACGGAGCCCCGGGGGTGTCCAGACCTGTTTTAGTGCTGGTTTGGTTCTGATCTCGGATCCCAGTCCGGTCCTGGTGGGTCTTATGTAATGTGCAGATGGGAAGCAGATGTGGAAGATGACATCACTCAAGTGGTTTCAGGGGTACCCCCAAAACCAGACTCCCCAAGACTGAGACCAGGTCTAAAACTTGGTCTAAAGAAGGACCAGACAAGGACTAAACCAGTCAGGAACAGGACGACACTAAACCAAGACTTATCCACGATTAAATCAGCCACAATAATGATTACATTATTTCTATGGCTGATTGCATTGTTTTTTATTTGTCTGGTGCAGTGCTTAGCACTCTTGCCTCACAGCAAGTAGGTCCAGGTTCCTTGAGTTTGCATATTCTACCCGTGTCTGCATACTGTCGGTTTCTGCATCAGATAACAGACTCACTGTCTTTATTACAAAAGGTGTAAAAGTTGGATATTATGTAGGATAAATATTATTCTGAAATGGAATTCTATCACTTATACATGTAATACAGAATATTGTCCAATTTATTTTCTCTATTTGAGAGTTACAGAATATTTCTCCTTTTGATTCTCCTTTCTGGGTATTTTATTGGGGCTTGAGAGTTAAATTCACTGTTCCGAGCTTTAATTCATTTATGCAAAAGTGAAGGGATTACTTTTATTTTGTCTTGAGAGTATCTATTTTTGATGAACCAGAACCAGAACCAGAACCATAATCGGTTTATTGCCGTTGTTAATGAACAAATCACAAACAACCTAATGAGAACCTTTCATCATAATTGTACAGTTCTTCTTGATCATCATAGAAGAAGATTGCTATTACAACCTCCTCTGCATCCCTCATCTTTCCCTGCCAGGGACTAATACATTTGTCAATATATATAACTCTTGATTGTTTTATTCATTATTTTCTATCTAACAAGGTTGAAATGCAGCTGAAAAGTTGAGAAACGTATAGGTAACTAAGAAACAACATCATTGCAATTTATAAAAAAACTTTGGCATTCCAATTTGTGCAAAGATATTGTGAGGTATAAAGTTCCAGCATTAAACATTGGTGCAGAGAATTGTGCACATGTCGTTCTCATGTAGCATAGGTTCAGTTTTTAAGATGAAAAGATGCATTTAACGTTAATAATGACCACCTGAAAGACACTAATAAAATCATGTCTAAAAATAGTGTGTAATGATGATGATGAACAGGAATGAGGTTAATTTGGAGTAACTGAGTAACTACGAGGCCTGTCAAAGGTGAGATTGTGCTGAGTAAAGACAGATGTTCTGCTCTGAACACGACTGGACCCGAGCCAGAAGTGTGTTTGAATCAAAGAGAGAGAGAAGGCAGCTCGCCAGAACACTGCACTGACTCTGTGAGTGTGTATATGTACTCATATATATATGTACTCATACATATATGTGCTCATACATAATATGTACTCATACATATATTACGTCATAAGGCGCTGGTACAGCTGGCAGCCCGGTGTAAACGCTCTCTCTTCTTTCTCACACTTATTGTGCTTTATCTCCTATATTTTGTAAATATAGTTAGTATATTTTTTCTATTTTACTGTACGATAGGGACACGCGCTGGAATAGTTTTTTAATTCAACTGTTTTTGACTTTTTTCGGCTGGATTTGAGCGTTTTTCGTTGTGTTGTTGTGACGTGAGCTAGCTCCGAGCGAGCCCACCAGCCCCCCCCGCGCCCTCCGGCCGCGCTAAAGTACGGCGTGTCGTCGGTACACGTTTATATACACGTTTATATGAAAGAGGAACTTCACGAACGATCGGGACACGCACTGGAATCGCTTTAAATTAACTTGTTTTGACTTTATTCGGCTGGATTGAGTGTTTTCGTCGTGTCGTGGCGATGTGTCTTGGCTCTGAGTCCCCCGGCCCCGCCCCCGGCTCCGGCCCCGCCCCCCGGCTCCGGCCCCGCCCCCCGGCCGGCGCCGTACCGCGTTTCCACAAAGGAGGAACTCATGAAACTGCAGAGAACAGTCGTCTTACCCGGAGATCATCACGTTATCCCGTCGCAATACTGACCTAACCTAATACTGATGTGCAATTCTGTCATATGTGCAATTGCTGTTGGAATTCATGTGCAATTACTGTGCAATTACTGTGAAATTCATGTGCAATCTATGTGCTGTCGTGACACATATTCATGTGCAATTACTGTCGGGATCACATGCAATGGTATTTATTTATTTATTTATTTGTCTATGGGAGTTTTTGTTTATAGGAGATCTTCTACTGAAAGTGTTTTTCAGACTTCCTATAAGTGATCTGTTCTTCTGTATCTACCTCTGTATCTACCTGCGTTGCACCAATGACATTTCCCCATGTGGGACAATAAAGGAATATCTTATCTTATCTTATCTTATCTTATCTTATACATATATGTGCTCATACATAATATGTACTCATACATATATGTACTCATACATATAGTGCTCATACATAATATGTACTCATACATATATGTGCTCATACATATAGTGCTCATACATAATATGTACTCATACATATATGTGCTCATACATAATATGTACTCATACATATATGTGCTCATACATATAGTGCTCATACATAATATGTACTCATACATATATGTGCTCATACATAATATGTACTCATACATATATGTGCTCATACATATATGTGCTCATACATATAGTGCTCATACATATATGTACTCATACATATATGTACTCATACATATATGTGCTCTTACATATATGTACTCATACATACATGTGCTCATACATATATGTACTCATACATATATGTGCTCATACATATATGTGCTCATACATATATGTGCTCATACATATATGTACTCATGCATATATGTGCTCATACATATATGTGCTCATACATATATGTGCATATATGTGCTCATACATATATGTACTCATACATATATGTGCTCATACATATATGTGCTCATACATATATGTGCTCATACATATATGTACTCATGCATATATGTACTAATACATATATGTGCATACATGTGCTCATACATATAGTGCTCATGCAAAAGGTCTCAAAACATACACTAAAAAACATGTGATCAAAACAGATGTGACTAAAACATATATACCTCCACGGTCAAATTGTAAGTTAAGTAAAAGTTCATTAAAATGTGGTGGTTACTGACAAATGTGGAGTAATGTAATGTTTTTTCAAGTACGACTAGCATTTACCAGACCTAAGTCATAAATAGTACTCACAAAGTGTAAAAAAAATTATAACATTCTTTGGATTTCTTTGGTGTTACTGCTAATCCAAACTCAATAACATTAATGCTATAATGTTTTTTATTGAGTATCCACAGGGACAAAACTAGGACTAAACCAGGACAACTACACAGAACAAAAATATACACACAACTCTTCTGTTTTTGCTCACATTATTTATGATCTGTCCGAACTCGACGATGTGAAACATTTTACATCAACACAAAGACCCATAAACCTCAATCATTTTTCATAATGAGTCGCTGCCAAATTAGCCAGGTTTTGGCCGGAACTGGAACAGGCTGTTGTATTCACTGATCCAGAGCGTCCCAAACATGTCCAGTGAGTGTGCGGGCCAGGAACTGTACAGTGACCCTTGCACCAGGGGGCCATGCACGATCATACTGGACCATGGGGCCATGCATGATCATACTGGACCATGAGGGCCATGCACGATCATACTGGACCATGGGGCCATGCATGATCATACTGGACCATGAGGGCCATGCACGATCATACTGGACCATGAGGGCCATGCACGATCATACTGGACCATGGGGCCATGCACGATCATACTGGACCATGGGGCCATGCACGATCATACTGGACCATGGGGCCATGCACGATCATACTGGACCATGAGGGCCATGCACGATCATACTGGACCATGGGGCCATGCATGATCATACTGGACCATGGGGCCATGCACGATCATACTGGACCATGAGGGCCATGCACGATCATACTGGACCATGAGGGCCATGCACGATCATACTGGACCATGGGGCCATGCACGATCATACTGGACCATGGGGCCATGCATGATCATACTGGACCATGGGACCATGCATACTGGACCATGGGGCCATGCATGATCATACTGGACCATGGGGCCATGCATGATCATACTGGACCATGAGGGACCATGGGGCCATGCATGATCATACAGGACCATGGGGCCATGCATGATCATACTGGACCATGGGGCCATGCACGATCATATTGGACCATGAGGGCCATGCATGATGATACTGGACCATGAGGGCGATGCATGATCATACTGGACCATGGGGCCATGCATGATCATACTGGACCATGGGGCCATGCATGATCATACTGGACCATGAGGGACCATGGGGCCATGCATGATGATACTGGACCATGAGGGCCATGCATGATCATACTGGACCATGAGGGCCATGCACGATCATACTGGACCATGGGGCCATGCATGATCATACTGGACCATGGGGCCATGCATGATCATACTGGACCATGTGGGCCATGCGTGATCATACTGGACCATGGGGCCATGCATGATCATACTGGACCATGTGGGCCATGCATGATCATACTGGACCATGGGACCATGCATGATCATACTGGACCATGTGGCTCATGCATACTGGACCATGTGGGCCATGCATGATCATACTGGATCATGAGGGCCATGCACGATCATACTGGACCATGGGGCCATGCATGATCATACTGGACCATGAGGGCCATGCACGATCATACTGGACCATGGGGCCTTGCATGATCACACTGGACCATGTGGGCCATGCACGATCATACTGGACCATGTGGGCCATGCACGATCATACTGGACCATGGGGCCATGCATGATCATACTGGACCATGTGGGCCATGCATGATCATACTGGACCATGTGGGCCATGCATGATCATACTGGACCATGGGGCCATGCATGATCATACTGGACCATGTGGGCCATGCATGATCATACTGGACCATGTGGGCCATGCATGATCATACTGGACCATGGGGCCATGCATGATCATACTGGACCATGTGGGCCATGCATGATAATACTGGACCATGAGGGCCATGCACGATCATACTGGACCATGGGGCCATGCATGATCATACTGGACCATGTGGGCCATGCATGATCATACTGGACCATGGGGCCATGCATGATCATACTGGACCATGTGGGCCATGCATGATAATACTGGACCATGGGGCCATGCATGATCATACTGGACCATGTGGGCCATGCATGATAATACTGGACCATGAGGTGACGTGGATGAATGGCACAACAATGGACATGTCATGGTTAAAAAACATCCCGTCTAAACATAAAAGCTTTTAAACTGTGAAACATCATGATATACAGTATCATGACCTAACATCTCAAACTCTGAGCTAATAAGATAAGATATTCCTTTATTGTCCACACATGGGGAAATTCCGCTGTTGCAACGCAGTAGATACAGAGGAAAAGGACAGATAACTTATAGGAAGTTTGAAAAAAACACTCTTGATAGAAGAACTCTTATAAACAAAACAAAAACTCTTATTAACAAAACTCCTCTCATATCTTAATAGGGAATGGAGGAAAAAATGAATAAAATAAAATAAAAAGATAAAGATGAAAATAAAATAAAAAATAATACAATAAAATAAAAAGATAAAGTAAAGTAAAAATAGCTAGCATAAGACTAAATAACACTAATAATAATGGTAAAGTAAACACTCTTATTTACATCAGTTATATGCACATGAATATGGCATTAATTGCTTGTGAGTATGACAGTAATAATAATAATGGGTCTAACAGAACCAAATGTACAAAAATAGTATAGTACATCATATCTTATTCATTATGAAACGTTCATCTGTGTTCGGTCTTTTTAATGAATATCAGTGATCATCCGATATCTTGAGATCCAGACTGATCCTTTCCATTCTGATTTGGGAAAGTGCCAGGTCTGAGTGACAAGGAAAGGAAGCGAAGGCGTGAGACCAAAAAACATAAAACTCTTAAAACATGTGACCCCCGAGTCTGCTCCATCCCAGACACATAAATCGCCCGGAAACACGATACACCCTAACGTCTATAAGAGCAAAGCCACTCTAACTCAGTAGATGTCTGCAGAGAGAGAGAGAGCAGAGGAACATGGATTCTGCTCCGTCACAGACACAGGAATCACCTGGAGATCAAGTGTTGGACCTGATCCAGGACTTCAAACTTCTTCTGGTGAAATGATAAAGTATGACAAAAAGAAAAACCTGAAATGACAGCAATAATTAGAGTTTAGATAGGCTAAGTTACATTTATTTAGTGTCCTTCACAAACTGCATGTCTTTCTTTGGTTTGTGCATGAAGCTGTAGAAATGAAGCCTGCGTAAATTCACCAAGTCGGGCATCGGCCTGTCCGTGAGAGTCAGATCTCTCCTTCGCGCGGAACTCCTCCAGGTTTCTACTTTTCCAAAGGAGGTTTTTTGTAGTTTTTCCTGGCCGAAAAGGAGGGTCTAAGGCAGGGGTCCCCAACCACCGGGCCGGGGACCGGTACCGGTCCGCAACGCGTTTGCTACCGGGCCTCACAAAAACAAAATAATCTATCAGCGACAGCATCTTCTCCGACGTAACTTTGGCCTGTTCCTCATGACACGCTAACAAGCTTGTCAGTGGATGTATAATCAAAAGCCTGATAGGAAATTGCAAATGAAATCCATTAAATATAATGGCAAGTATATTATATCTATGCTCTATACATGATACGTCATGGTGGATGCGTCGCATCAAACGCGCTGTCCAAAAGTAGACCCACAATCCAGCGAAAATGAGTAAAAAACAAAAGCATTTTAGCAAAGGGGAAAAGGCCAAGTGAGGAGCAGACGAGGAACCTGAAATGACAGCAATAATTAGAGTTTAGATAGGCTAAGTTACATTTATTTAGTGTCCTTCACAAACTGCATGTCTTTCTTTGGTTTGTGCATGAAGCTGTAGAAATGAAGCCTGCGTAAATTCACCAAGTCGGGCATCGGCCTGTCCGTGAGAGTCAGATCTCTCCTTCGCGCGGAACTCCTCCAGGTTTCTACTTTTCCAAAGGAGGTTTTTTGTAGTTTTTCCTGGCCGAAAAGGAGGGTCTAAGGCAGGGGTCCCCAACCACCGGGCCGGGGACCGGTACCGGTCCGCAACGCGTTTGCTACCGGGCCTCACAAAAACAAAATAATCTATCAGCGACAGCATCTTCTCCGACGTAACTTTGGCCTGTTCCTCATGACACGCTAACAAGCTTGTCTGTGGATGTATAATCAAAAGCCTGATAGGAAATTGCAAATGAAATCCATTAAATATAATGGCAAGTATATTATATCTATGCTCTATACATGATACGTCATGGTGGATGCGTCGCATCAAACGCGCTGTCCAAAAGTAGACCCACAATCCAGCGAAAATGAGTAAAAAACAAAAGCATTTTAGCAAAGGGGAAAAGGCCAAGTGAGGAGCAGACGAGGAGCCAGCGAGGAATTTGGACACGTCTCCTGGGCCAGCATTCTGCAACTGCTGCATGATCACCTGTTTTTACTTTTATAAGAGTTTGAGCGCTACTTCCCATGCGCAAAAGATCCGCGAACTGCGTGTCAATGGATCCACGACCCATTAAACCGGGCGAATCGAGCATGTGCAACAAGAGGATCAGCTGTTGGAGATTGAATGCAACAACTCTGCACATTCTGGATGAAAATCAAGCCAGAATACCCTGACATCGCCACAAGAGCACTAAAACCCTTACTACCATTTCCAACATCCTGTGTGAAGCGGCTTTTCTGCAGTTACGGCAACAAGACAAAACTAGAAACACACTGCGGTGTCATTGTCTCCATCACTCCTGATGGGACCATCTCATTGCACAGAAACAAGCGCAGGGCTCCCACTGATTCAGCTTGTGGTGAGTTGTAATTTCTATGCACTTATTTTTGCCATATTTATGTGATGAGCTTCCACCAGTCAGAAGAACAGTGAGGACATGTGTAACTGTACCTTATGTTGCTCCAATTCGGATCTTTTGGTATGGTACACTTAAAAATGTACAAACGCGTCTTTTGAGAACATTTCGTCTTCCGAGCTGAATCGAATGGAAGCCTAAGCCCCACCCACTTGCGCGCAAGTTAACCTGAACGCGACATAAACTGGCACACCGGTCCATGAAAATAAAACCTACATTATTCCGGTCCGTGGTGCAAAAAAGGTTGGGGACCCCTGGTCTAAGGGACAGGGGACTCCCGGGACATCGTCCCTCGCACCTGCTCCCCATCCTCAATCAACGCACCCAAGTCACTCCTCCCCGTGGCACGGCGCACCTCCTCCGCTCCCAATAAGTGCACAGCCGGTCCCATTTAAACCTCATGCAGTTGCCTCGGCGGCTTCAGACCGTACTGCGACCCACCACCTCCTCTCCTCCTCCTCTGCATCCCTCTCATCCTAATCCTCCTCTCTACCCTCACACCATATCTACCACCACCAGTCTCCAGGCCCTGGGGAGACATCTCATTTAATCAGATTATGGAGTGCCCATAATCGTCATGTCTGGGGTCGTCGGGGTCGTCGGGGTCTGAGCGCCAAATAACCTTCATAATAAAGCTTGCTAAATAATCTTTTCTGTGTTTTTCCAGGGTGAAATGGCACAACAGAGAGCTTCACTGCACTACAAAGAGCCTCTCTGAGTGCTCTCCTCTACCCTCGCTCAAGGAGAACTGTGGATCACTTTTCCAGTGTAAACGTAACAATGTCCAGGATAACAAATTGACTTGATATGCATATTGGCTTGATTGATTTGTGCACTTTCCTGGTTTGTATGACTCTTTTGATGTGTTACTGTTCATAAACTAATATACTGCTCATTGTTTCTCCAACAGGACTGGAACTGGAAGACAGAAACTCTGAGGAAAAAGTCACAACTGAAACGTGGCAAAACAGTTTTCTCAATTTATTCTTATTTTACTCTAAAAAATCTGAATAAATGTTTAATCATGGGACACGTTTTTACAAAAGGAATATTTACTATTTTTATATAAAACCAATACAAAACATACAAAAACATCTCTGTACACACCCTTTTCCCCTCATTTCTGTTTCAGTGAAAATCAGTAAAATGTGCACCACAAACAGGAAACAAATGCCCTGTGAGTTTTATTATTACAATTCTAATATTTATCAGACATTTGAGCAAAGTGCAGCAAAAAACAGGCCTCTTTACGAATGGAGCGAGTCCTGGACTGGATAGAGAAGATCCAGATTACAAAAGATGAAGAAGCACCAACGTTTTTCCTGAAATTTTGATTTTAACTAAATTTACATCAGACAAAAACAGCAGAAAAAACAAACGTCCAACAGATCTGGAGAGAGCCAGCTTCCCCTCAATGTTCCCTGAAAATACTGGATTTGACTGTGTCCTGGTTTAGACCGGATTTAGTCCTGGTTTAGTCCTGTTTCAACCCTGATTTAGACTGGGTTTAATCCTTCGTTCAGTTTTAGTTTGTCCTGATTTAGTCCATAGTTAGTCTTGGTTTGGACCAGGTTCATCACCATTTTCCAGGTATCGGGGTGCCACACTCGTACCAGGAGACATAGTTCACGTGAGAGCGCCCCCCGATGGAGCCAAAGTGAACAGGCTCCTGTCGCATCGCCCTGTAGAACCCTGCAGAGAGAGAGAGAGGTTAGCAAGGGTGGGCAAACTACGGCCTGCGGACCACATATGGCCCGTTTGTCTTTATATTTCTGGCCCGCCAAACAGGCGGAAATATCCAATATTGATATTTTTAAAAATGTTCACACCAATGATCGCGGGCCAGCCTCTGCTACTTGCCTGGATTTGAATATGGCCCTCGGAGGAAAATAATTGCCCACCCCTGGGTTAGAGCGACGGGGGGCATCTGACTCACAAGAAGGGCATCTGGGGCATATTTGCTTTCTTCAGTGAAAATACTGGTCCCATTGAGGGAGGACACAGAATTGAACATAAGTCAAATTTGTGTTATTAATAAATGTATTTATTTTATGCCATGAACAGTCTGAACTTAAATTAAGCCATTTGATGCATCGTACCCAAGCCCCCAGGGAGCAAGAGGGTCGTGCTCGCTAGCGCATGTTGCTAGTTTAGCCTTTAGCGGCTAGGTACATCCTGTCTGTGTAAGTAGCATCAAGTGAAGCATTATTTCAATTTGTTGGATGATTTGAAACATCTGAGTTTGACATGCAAAAAAAAAAAAAAGAATCAGGAAGGGATAAAACACTTATTCACACCACTGTTATATAGGAGACAAATCACAATAGTCTTCTTTATTCTCCTGGTTTCACTGAAAATTAATCATCCCTCCTCTTATGTCAACCGTTTAGTTTTGGTCAAAATAATGATGAAGTTTCTGCGGAAGAGAGATGCCTCATTGGCTCAGAAAAATAAATATATCCACAGGGTTCTGAGTGAATCCCCAACAATAATAACGATTATTCTGTGCTAATATTACTAGCACAGAATAATCATTATTGTTGCCTCAACTTCCCAATTTAAATTGAATATTTCCAGATAAGCGATTGGCTGATAGTGGAGGACACGTCACGCATGGTAAAAGCTGTGCCCTGTTTTTGCCTCAAAAAAGTGATCACCAAAACATTCTTATTTAGATTCCCTGATTAATGTATATCACGTCAGCAGAAAAGAGGTCAGTGCATTGGTGGGAATCCATTAACTGCACTGAAACATCCACTGGGCCAGTGCTAGTACCTGTCCTCTCCTGGAGCTGGTCGGATCGGAGTCGTCGCCCTGTTTTTCCATCAAGAAAAGAGTCAACAAACTGACAGTGGTCCTCCCCAAAACCAGACTGGTCCCCGATGTTGTAGAATTTACCTGGAAAACAAAATGGAAATAAATGAATTAACCAAGACTGACAGAAGGATTTTACCAGGTTCAACCCAGGTCTAAATCAGGTCTTAACCAGCAATTAAACCAGACCTAAAACAGGGTCCAAACCAGCAATAAACCAGGACTATACAAGGTCAAAACTACAACTGAACCTGAACTAAACCAGGACTAAACCAGCAATAAACCAGGACTACACAAGGTCAAAACTACAACTGAACCTGAACTAAACCAGGACTAAACCTGCAATAAACCAGGTCTTACCACCGAGCGAGTCGCTGAGGTAGATCTTGTATCGGAGCGAGTTGCAGAGCTGGACTCCCACAAACTTCCTGTACCACGTCCTCTTCACAAACTGGCGCCCCCTGCAGTCTGAGGAGGAGTCTGCGGCAAACGGGAACTCGGTCCAGATCGCGGCTTTTCCTGCGAGGTTCTCACTCACCCGAGGATCCGCTGGAAAGAAACCAAGTCATCTGTGTGAGGATAATTGTTCATGATTTGGTGAACATCTCACAATAGCCATGTTTCCACTGGTTCTTTGAAGCACATCCGTTTTCTACTGTCTAAAGTGAACTGTACCAGGAGGAGGAGCTACACATAGCGGGAGAATTGCATTAGAGACACCGCAGACTCGGGTGAAAACTAGACAGCAAAAAGAAGACATAAACTGGTCATAAACCGCTGTATTACCATTGATAATAATAGTTATATGTTATACTGAGCTGACATGCTTGATAAAATAACGCTAGCACACGTTACAACAAATGTTTCCCGTTTATCGATGCACGAGACTTGCATCAAGATAGAAACTAATTTCCAGTACACAATGCATCTAAGATTATACATTACACAGAGAGTCGTAGACGTTTAATAAATGCAGACAAATCTTAGGATAAACAGGAACTAGTTTGTTGTTCACTGGAGCTTTAGCCAAGTCTCAAATGGCCACAAACTACTACTTACTACTTTTGTAAATTGTAAACCATAAGCCTCATGATTACAAACTTAAAATCCAGGTACAGTTAGGATTTTGTTTGATAAGAAACATTTGTTTGTTTGGTGACGTCAGTTGCTCACAGCAGAGCTCTGCTTCTGGACCAGGCTGAAAAGCTCTAGGCGGTCTAGGGACCAGAACCAGTTCAAACTTGGCTTTTGTCTCTTATTGTCACATTTCTCACCAGATTCTGTGTTGAACTCGACTGGTTCCGATTCTGGTCCAGACCCAAGATCATTTTTCGGCTTCACTTTGAACTCATAACTGAAACAAAAAACAAGTTTAGACCTGGTTTAGAAAACGTTTAGATGCCGTTATTTGTCTTGATGTGGACTTGCGTTGGTTGTTCCAGTTCTTGGTCTTGGTTTAGTCCTCATTGAGTCAGGTTTAGTTTTGGGTTTAGTCCTGGTTTAGTCACAATACTGATGTTGTGTATATAACTGCCTGCAGGACATTTGAATGCCTCATGCACTGAGTGTTTGAGCTGCAGAAGGCTTTGTGCAGTGGTCACTCTCTCACATCATCAATACAAGATCAACTGGTGAAATATAATGCATCACTGGATGGAAATAAATCTTTTAATATTGCAGAAGCTTATTGGAACTATATGCCACACTGTGCGCTGTAATCAAAGCTAAAGGTGGTTCTACCTAATATGTGAATTATTTTTTCTGTGGCGACTCTTCTTTTTGATAGGCAGTGTATGAGAGTGAATTCACCCAAAGTCTTAGTTCAGTAACTTAGTCAACCCTGGACCAGTGGTGGTTTGGTCTTGGTCTAGTCCTGGGTCAGTACCTGGACTCTGGCCTCAGGTTCTCTACTGCGGTGTGGGTCTGGTTGGTGGTGAGAACGGAGACTTTTTCTCCATCTGGACCTTTAGACGTCGAGATCACCTCGTACTCTGGAAGAGAAAAGGGACAGAGACATTTAAACCTTCCATTCTCGAGTTATAGTCCTGGTAAGAACCCGCTTTAATCTGATTTTAGTCCTGGTTTAGTACCTGTTGAGTCATTGGTCTTGTCCCAGTCCAAAATGACGAATGATGGGCAGCCCTCGACGGTTACCACAGTGACATTGGAGGGCGGGGCTCTGGGGGGAGCAGAGGCGTGTGATTGGCCACCTTCCTTCTCACTGTCATCGGTGGGAAAATAGTCGAGAGACGCGGTGATGGAGCAGGGCTCGTCCGGACGCTTCCCGGTCTGGTAAACCACGTGAGGGGCTGCAAAGTAAAGCATAAATATCATATTCTTATAATTCACACAGGAGACGTCCTGACAACATTGCAGATTTGGAAGAAAAACTGAGAAATATCACATTCAAATGCTCCTTGTTTAGACGATGGACTTAAAAAGCGGTTTAAAGAATGGTTTTATGTAAATGAGTTGTTTTTTTGGTTCCTTCACTTTCTCTCTCTTTTGCTCTCACTTGTTCTCTCCTTTCTTTTTGACGGTATAGCGTAAAACACATACTTTGAAGACGTATAACTACAGTAGGTGGCGGTAAATGCACCTTCAGTTGTTCTTCTATAGATGCTAATTACATCAGTTGGCGTTAGCATTTAGCCCACAGTATTCTTGGATTTATACAAATATGTGCTGTTATCCTTCTCCATGTCTTTGTGTCTGTATTTGGTACAATATAACTCCTAAAGTTGAAGTCAGGAGCCCCGTGTTCACTAATACAACCGGAAAAAGGATGACGTGGTGCGGCGGCTTCTGGAATAAAGTGAATAGAAAGTCTGTTGAGGTCTTTTGGCACAATGTAGAGACACTAAAGCTTTACCACTGAGCCACAACGACAAGAGCAAAGACTGGATTTAATGATTAGAATTAGAACCAGAACCAACATGTAAGCATACATTACTGAAAGTACTATTAACAGTCATAATTCGCTAGCATCTCCATAGAACAGTGGACGCAGCGGTCATTACAAGAAATCGTGATATAAATTCTAAAAACACTGTGTGGTAAAACTTTACTTAAATTATTTATCCAACTAAGCCTGTTTTCCCATCACTTCTGGTGCTGAATCTTTGCTGGACACTGAGTGGACTGCATCAACCTTGCTGTGCACTCAAAGTCATTTTGATTGGCTGAGATCAGCTCTCTACCTCGTGCTTCTACAATCTGAGCGGACAGCAGCTTCTTTCACAGGTCTGTGCATATGTGTCTGTGCCTCAAACCACTCTGACTAAACCTGTGTGGGAATCTTGGATGGTTTGAGGTTGGACCTGCACATGTGCGAGGGGAAGCGAAGAACTATCTTTTAGAGACAAGTCTTTGTTGGTAGTGAAGGCTCTGTTCACGTTGCCAGCTAAAGGCCGTAGTTATTTTATGACTTGGTTTACGGATTTTTAAATGAAATATATTGAACAGGCGGACGAAATATAAATATAATTTCAAAAGATTTTTTCTTCCTGGTTTACCCAAAACGCACCAGGAGGAGGAGGGGGAGGGGCGGGGTAGAGGTGAGTGTAACAGTAGATTTAGTTTGTTTTACATTGGTAGAACTGACGCTTCTAAGTGTGCACTCTAAGTCACGGCAAAACACGCTAAAGAAAATGAGGTAAACGGTTTTAAAATGCGTATTTGCGATATAAAGGCGCGCAGCAGACAGGGAAACGGGCGCGCGCTCGCCGGGGCTGCGCAGGGACGGAGCGGCTCCGTCACGCTTCACGCGCTCTCATCTTTTGACTTAATACCGCTTTTTATATTTCATTTACTGCTATTTTGCGTTGTCGGCAGGATTTTATTAAAAAAAAAACAATAATAATCAATTTTATTCATATTATATAAATCAATAATCTAAGTGCGGCGGATCCGTAAACCAAGTCATAAAATAACTGCGGCCTAAATATTGATGATCCCCCTAAGTCTGCGTGACCATCCAATCACCGCACACTCCATCCATTCATTTTCGACCGCTTGTTCCCTTTCGGGGTCACGGGTGACTGGAGCCTATCCCAGTGACTTTGGGCCTTAGGCGGGGTACACTACGGTACTTCAATAGAATCCTGTTTCTGCCGGTAAATAAGAAGTAAAAGCCAACATTTGGAGTTTAAGAGTTTAAAACAGTAGCTCAGTTGCTGTTCGATGGGGGTTGAATAGCCAAAACTAGCTCAATGTGTCCCGGACCAACCCTAAACGCTCTCTCCCGCTTCTCTTCACAGCTCCAGGACTCGTCAGGACAACACTTATCTTTAGTCTTTCATCATTGTCCTAAATGGGCTTCCGTACTGTGCCGCACACTGCAGCGTTTGTGTGTTTTTACCCGTGTATCGTTTCTTTCCCTGCGTGTCCAGGTCGGAGGACGGCTGAGGCTGGAACAGCTCCGACTCCTCCCAGGACTGGTGCCTTGAGGCTGGGGTGGTAACCTGAGCAGGGCCCCTGAGTCTGGAGCCTCGGGGGGCCCTCCGTGTGGTGGTGGTGGTGGTGGTGGTGGTGGTAGTGGTGGTGGGTTCAGTAGAAGTAGTAGTGGGCTCTGGAGTTGTAGTAGTTGTAGTAGTTGTAGTTGTAGTAGTTGTGGACTTGGTGGATTTGGGTTTTAACTTGAAGAGTCTCAATTGGTCGCTGTCCTTTAAATTTTGGATTTTATCTGCAAAAAAATGGGAACATTTAACACACAAAAACCCTGTATATTTGAGTTTGTGAGTTTCCTCCAGTTTGAGCCTCACCGGTCTCAGAGTCTTGGGTCAGAACCAGGTTTGGTCTCTTGTTCAGAGCGATGGAGGGACGAGCGCCTGGAAATGTACAAGAAAAAACACATTTGACTTAACATTATGGTAGAAACTAGAGAATAATTATATCAGAAGACTTAATTAACTTAATTAACCTAATCAGACTAGACCCAGCCTTTATTGGATTTTGACAATTCCCGTTCCCGTCACTGGCTCTGCTGTGTTTGAATTGATTTAAAGATTTTACAGATGATTTTTAATAAGAGATAAAGCGAGCAGCATCTTTTAAATCGCTTTTGAAAACATACTTTTATTGCCTTTTATTTTAAGTGTTTTTTCAAACTCACTTATTACATATCAATTGACCTGGAAATGGCTTCTTTTAGTACAGTTTGTGTGTCTCTTTGTCTTAATCTAATGTATTTGAATCTGTTTGTGTCCGTGTATCGTGCGTTTATTGTTGTGAAGCAATAACTCAGTAAAAATACTACATTAATACAAAAATAGTATTATCATAATCTGCCCCTGTACACAGACTTTACAGCTCTGATCCTGGTTTAGTCCTGGTTTAGTTCTGGTTTATTCCTGGTTTAGTCCTGGTTTAGTCCTGGTTTATGCCTGGTTTAGACCTGGTTTAGTCCTGGTTTAGTCCTGGTTGAGTCCTGGTTGAGTCTTGGTTTAGACCTGGTTTAGACCTGGTTTAGACCTGGTTTAGTCCTGGTTTAGACCTGGTTTAGTCCTGGTTTAGTCCTGGTTGAGTCCTGGTTTAGACCTGGTTTAGACTTGGTTGAGTCCTGGTTTAGACCTGGTTTAGTCCTGGTTTAGTCCTGGTTTAGACCTGGTTTAGTCCTGGTTTAGTCCTGGTTTAGACCTGGTTTAGACCTGGTTTAGACCTGGTTTAGTCCTGGTTTAGTCCTGGTTTAGACCTGGTTTAGTCCTGGTTTAGTCCTGGTTTAGACCTGGTTTAGACCTGGTTTAGACCTGGTTTAGTCCTGGTTTAGTCCTGGTTTAGACCTGGTTTAGTCCTGGTTTAGTCCTGGTTTAGACCTGGTTTAGACCTGGTTTAGTCCTGGTTTAGACCTGGTTTAGACCTGGTTTAGACCTGGTTTAGTCCTGGTTTAGTCCTGGTTTAGACCTGGTTTAGACCTGGTTTAGACCTGGTTTAGTCCTGGTTTAGTCCTGGTTTAGACCTGGTTTAGTCCTGGTTGAGTCCTGGTTTAGACCTGGTTTAGTCCTGGTTTAGTCCTGGTTTAGACCTGGTTTAGTCCTGGTTGAGTCCTGGTTTAGACCTGGTTTAGACCTGGTTTAGTCCTGGTTTAGGTTTAGATGTCTTTCATTTTGCTTTTCACATGCATTAATATACAATCTGTTTAAACCAAGTTAAACTGGCACAAAAAGAAAATAAACCAGTAACAGTAGTTTTTTTAGTAAAAGTATTAGTCAAATGACACGTGAGGATCAGGTTTAAACCCAGAGGAACGACGTCTACATGAGGAACAAAAGTATCTGTGGAACAAAAGTATCTGAGGAACAAAAGTATCTGTGGAATAAAAGTATCTGAGGAACAAAAGTATCTGAGGAACAAAAGTATCTGTGGAATAAAAGTATCTGTGGAACAAAAGTATCTGTGGAATAAAAGTATCTGTGGAACAAAAGTATCTGTGGAATAAAAGTATCTGTGGAACAAAAGTATCTGTGGAACAAAAGTATCTGAGGAACAAAAGTATCTGTGGAACAAAAGTATCTGAGGAACAAAAGTATCTGAGGAACAAAAGTATCTGTGGAATAAAAGTATCTGTGGAACAAAAGTATCTGTGGAACAAAAGTATCTGAGGAACAAAAGTATCTGAGGAACAAAAGTATCTGTGGAATAAAAGTATCTGTGGAACAAAAGTATCTGTGGAATAAAAGTATCTGTGGAATAAAAGTATCTGAGGAACAAAAGTATCTGAGGAACAAAAGTATCTGTGGAATAAAAGTATCTGTGGAACAAAAGTATCTGTGGAATAAAAGTATCTGTGGAACAAAAGTATCTGTGGAATAAAAGTATCTGTGGAACAAAAGTATCTGAGGAACAAAAGTATCTGAGGAACAAAAGTATCTGAGGAACAAAAGTATCTGAGGAACAAAAGTATCTGTGGAATAAAAGTATCTGAGGAACAAAAGTATCTGAGGAACAAAAGTATCTGTGGAATAAAAGTATCTGTGGAACAAAAGTATCCGTGGAATAAAAGTATCTGTGGAATAAAAGTATCTGAGGAACAAAAGTATCTGAGGAACAAAAGTATCTGTGGAATAAAAGTATCTGTGGAACAAAAGTATCTGTGGAATAAAAGTATCTGTGGAACAAAAGTATCTGTGGAATAAAAGTATCTGTGGAACAAAAGTATCTGAGGAACAAAAGTATCTGAGGAACAAAAGTATCTGAGGAACAAAAGTATCTGAGGAACAAAAGTATCTGTTGAATAAAAGTATCAAGACCAGGACTAAACCAGGACCAAGACCAGGACTAAACCAGGACCAAAACAAGGACTAAAACCAAACCTGGACTTATGAGACCAGTAGAGGATCCAAACTCACTCAAAACCTGGTTAAGTCCAGGAACAGTCCTGGTTTAGACCTGGTTTAGACCTGGTTTAAACCTGGTTTAGACCTGGTTTAAACCTGGTTTAGTCTTGGTTTAGTCCTGGTTTAGACCTGGTTTAGACCTGGTTTAGACCTGGTTTAAACCTGGTTTAGTCTTGGTTTAGTCCTGGTTTAGACCTGGTTTAGACCTGGTTTAGACCTGGTTTAAACCTGGTTTAGTCTTGGTTTAGTCCTGGTTTAGACCTGGTTTAGACCTGGTTTAAACCTGGTTTAGTCCTGGTTTAGTCCTGGTTTAGACCTGTTTTAGACCTGGTTTGGTCCTTTACATTCCTTTGACTGAACACACTGTGAAGTTTAGTTTGTTTGAATATTATTCTCAAATAAAGATGTTTTACACCTTCAGCTCAAGTCACAGGACAAACGTTTTATTCATGAAGTACAAGTACAACATAGTACTACAGTTAAAGTACAATAGACCACTCCTGGCCCAATGAGGGATTATTACACCGACTTGAGTGAAGTACAACGTAGTAGTACTGTTTTATTGTATTACTTGGAGCAGAGTTGGATTATTCATTGTTCACATCATATATTTCATAATACGTGGCTGTAGTAAAAGACATGAATGAATGAATATATTGTATATTTATGATGTCACTGTAGTATCATATTCACAGTAAACTGCGTGCGAGTACTGCGTGCGAGTACTGCGTGCGAGTACTGCGTGCGAGTACTGCGTGCGAGTTACTGCGTGCGAGTACTGCGCGCGAGTACTGCGTGCGAGTACTGCGTGCGAGTTACTGCGTGCGAGTACTGCGCGCGAGTACTGCGTGCGAGTACTGCGTGCGAGTTACTGCGTGCGAGTACTGCGTGCGAGTTACTGCGTGCGAGTACTGCGTGCGAGTTGCGAGTACTGCGTGCCATTCAAAGTCATATTTTTCTAACTTCCTGAACGTTATTAAAAGTACTAATACTGTTTATACTCGTATGCACACATGGTTTTACTTCAATCACATGCAGATGGTTTTAAAAAGGCCTAAACGTGATAAAACGGCGGTAAATGTACGCGACATATCCGAGGCCAAACGCATCATAAAAACTATAAAGTCCATAAAACAGACACGTGACTGTTCTTGGTTTAAAATGAGTGAAGTTTGGCTAAATTCTGCTTCGCGCGGATGAAAAGCGACTTATATTTTCACTTTATGGAACGGAATCAAACTCCAGCCAAAAGAAACAAGTAAAACACAAGGAGGCTCTGGACATGTGACTTTCATAGATTAAATGTGTAAAAACAAAACATGTTTGATGAGAATCTGATCAGATATTTTGTTTTTTATTTGAGCTTGAAAGAGGGCGGGGCAGTTGTGTAAGTAATAAAAGACTAAAAGGATAAAAGCCAGCTGAGCCCTGCTGTAAACCAGTCACAAATGTCCTGAGGTTCAGCTGTGGTCATGAGCGCCCTGGGGCAGACTGAGGAGATGTGGCTTCTGTTCTATGCCAGCGGCCGTGCTCATTATTCCAGTTTAACACCATTTGTTTGTCATTTGTGTTCTATTTGTGTGAGTTTTATCGTACTTTTTAAAATATTTCTTTGTTGTATCAGATAAACTGTGTGAGCCCAGAATAAACTAAACCAGGGACTAAAGCAGGACTAAAGCAGGACTAAAGCAGGACTAAACCAGGGACTAAAGCAGGACTAAAGCAGGACTAAAGCAGGACTAAACCAGGGACTAAACCAGGGACTAAAGCAGGACTAAAGCAGGACTAAAGCAGGACTAAACCAGGGACTAAACCAGGGACTAAAGCAGGACTAAACCAGGGACTAAAGCAGGACTAAAGCAGGACTAAAGCAGGACTAAACCAGGGACTAAACCAGGGACTAAAGCAGGACTAAACCAGGGACTAAACCAGGGACTAAACCAGGGACTAAACCAGGGACTAAAGCAGGACTAAACCAGGGACTAAAGCGGGACTAAACCAGGGACAAAAGCAGGACTAAACCAGGGACTAAAGCAGGACTAAACCAGGGACTAAAGCAGGACTAAACCAGGGACTAAAGCAGGACTAAAGCAGGCCTAAACCAGGGACTAAACCAGGGACTAAAGCAGGACTAAACCAGGGACTAAACCAGGGACTAAAGCAGGACTAAACCAGGGACTAAAGCAGGACTAAAGCAGGACTAAAGCAGGACTAAACCAGGGACTAAAGCAGGACTAAACCAGGGACTAAAGCAGGACTAAAGCAGGACTAAAGCAGGACTAAACCAGGGACTAAACCAGGGACTAAACCAGGGACTAAAGCAGGACTAAACCAGGGACTAAAGCGGGACTAAACCAGGGACAAAAGCAGGACTAAACCAGGGACTAAAGCAGGACTAAACCAGGGACTAAAGCAGGACTAAACCAGGGACAAAAGCAGGACTAAACCAGGGACTAAAGCAGGACTAAAGCAGGACTAAACCAGGGACTAAACCAGGAACTAAAGCAGGACTAAAGCAGGACTAAACCAGGGACTAAACCAGGAACTAAAGCAGGACTAAACCAGGGACTAAACCAGGGACTAAAGCAGGACTAAACCAGGGACTAAAGCAGGACTAAAGCAGGACTAAAGCAGGACTAAACCAGGGACTAAAGCGGGACTAAACCAGGGACTAAAGCAGGACTAAACCAGGGACTAAAGCGGGACTAAACCAGGGACAAAAGCAGGACTAAACCAGGGACTAAAGCAGGACTAAAGCAGGACTAAAGCAGGACTAAAGCAGGACTAAACCAGGGACTAAACCAGGGACTAAAGCAGGACTAAACCAGGGACTAAAGCGGGACTAAACCAGGGACAAAAGCAGGACTAAACCAGGGACTAAAGCAGGACTAAACCAGGGACTAAAGCAGGACTAAACCAGGGACAAAAGCAGGACTAAACCAGGGACTAAAGCAGGACTAAACCAGGGACTAAACCAGGGACTAAAGCAGGACTAAACCAGGGACTAAAGCAGGACTAAAGCAGGACTAAACCAGGGACTAAAGCAGGACTAAACCAGGGACTAAAGCAGGACTTAACCAGGGACTAAAGCAGGACTAAACCAGGGACAAAAGCAGGACTAAACCAGGGACTAAAGCAGGACTAAATCAGAGACTAAAGCAGGACTAAACCAGAGACTAAAGCAGGACTAAACCAGGGACTAAAGCAGGACTAAACCAGGGACAAAAGAATGACTAAACCAGGGACTAAAGCAGGACTAAACCAGGGACTAAAGCAGGACTAAACCAATGACTAAAGCAGGACTAAAGGAAGACTAAACCAGGACTAAACCAGGACTCAAATTGGACCAGACCAGAACTAAACCAGGGACTAAACCAGGGACTAAAGCAGGACTAAACCAGGACTCAAATAGGACCAGACTAGAACTAAACCAGGGACTAAACCAGGGACTAAAGCAGGACTAAACCAGGACTCAAATAGGACCAGACTAGAACTAAACCAGGGACTAAACCAGGGACTAAAGCAGGACTAAACCAGGACTCAAATAGGACCAAACCAGAACTAAACCAGGGACTAAAGCAGGACTAAACCAGGACTCAAATAGGACCAAACCAGAACTAAACCAGGGACTAAAGCAGGACTAAACCAGGACTCAAATAGGACCAGAGCAGAACTAAACCAGGACTAAACCAGGGACTAAAGCAGGACTCAAATAGGACCAGAGCAGAACTAAACCAGGATTAAATCAGGACTAAACCAGGACTCAAATAGGACCAGAGCAGAACTAAACCAGGACTAAACCAGGGACTAAAGCAGGACTCAAATAGGACCAGAGCAGAACTAAACCAGGATTAAATCAGGACTAAACCAGGACTCAAATAGGACCAGAGCAGAACTAAACCAGGACTAAACCAGGGACTAAAGCAGGACTCAAATAGGACCAGAGCAGAACTAAACCAGGATTAAATCAGGACTAAACCAGGACTCAAATAGGACCAGAGCAGAACTAAACCAGGACTAAACCAGGGACTAAAGCATGACTCAAATAGGACCAGAGCAGAACTAAACCAGGATTAAATCAGGACTAAACCAGGACTCAAATAGGACCAGAGCAGAACTAAACCAGGACTAAACCAGGGACTAAAGCAGGACTCAAATAGGACCAGAGCAGAACTAAACCAGGATTAAATCAGGACTAAACCAGGACTCAAATAGGACCAGAGCAGAACTAAACCAGGACTAAACCAGGGACTAAAGCAGGACTCAAATAGGACCAGAGCAGAACTAAACCAGGATTAAATCAGGACTAAACCAGGACTCAAATAGGACCAGAGCAGAACTAAACCAGGACTAAACCAGGGACTAAAGCAGGACTCAAATAGGACCAGAGCAGAACTAAACCAGGACTAAACCAGGGACTAAAGCAGGACTCAAATAGGACCAGAGCAGAACTAAACCAGGACTAAACCAGGGACTAAAGCAGGACTCAAATAGGACCAGAGCAGAACTAAACCAGGATTAAATCAGGACTAAACCAGGACTCAAATAGGACCAGAGCAGAACTAAACCAGGACTAAACCAGGGACTAAAGCAGGACTCAAATAGGACCAGAGCAGATTTAATCCTACTAAACCAGGATTAAATCAGGACTAAACCAGGACTCAAATAGGACCAGAGCAGAACTAAACCAGGACTAAACCAGGGACTAAAGCAGGACTCAAATAGGACCAGAGCAGAACTAAACCAGGGACTAAAGCAGGACTAAAGCAGGACTCAAATAGGACCAGAGCAGAACTAAACCAGGACTAAACCAGGACTAGGCCTTGACTTTCCCTCTGTGGGTTCTCAGAGCTGAACATGACCCTCACATGAGAAACACATGTCCAGGATCTGATCTAAACGTTTCCAGACAATGTTAAAAACGTTAAAATCATCTCACGTTACAACAACTGGACGTTTAAACATGAAGAGTGGAGAAACTCAAACCTTCCCACAACGTTATCTCCAAAGACCCAGACCATCAGAACCATTTGAATCACATATTTTCCCCATAGTTTTCATAAAATGTTTGCAGCATAAAAGTTAAATAAATAATAAAGTAATCATAATCACAAAAAGAACTATGACTAATGTTACACAAAGTTCTGCTGTTGATGTTTTGTTGACTAAAAGTAGATCTTTTTTTTTTTTGGACTAAAATTCTATATTTTCGTCTCCTAAAAGTTTTAGATAAAAAAAACTAAAAAACTAAACTAATAAAAACTGAATGAAAAATTAATGAAAGAAATGAGTGGGTACTACATACATTCAATTTTTACTTTTCAGAGCAGAATAAGTTAGTTCAAACTGTCACTAACATGACCTACATCAGCGTCCCATTTCTGTCGACTAAAACTAGACTAAATAGACTAAAAAGAAGAAGAAGAGGTTTTACCCAGTCCGGTCCGGAGTCCTGGGTTGAATCCTTGGTTCAGTAAAGACAGTCGAGGATGTGTTCGGTTGTGAATCGCTGAAAAAAGAAAGAAATGTAATATATTCAGATCCTAAACTTCAGATTTAAGGCATTTCTATTTCTCCTTTTCACCTGCAGTTTCTCACCTTAAAAGAACAAATTAATACATTTGATTTTGTACTTAAATGGTTCTCACCGGGTCGAGGAGGAAACAGAGAGCGACCCATGGGATTCTGAAACAAGGAAACGCAGCGGTTTATTTTAATGGTAAAGGAAGTAAATAAATAACGTGAACAAAAGTGTAAAATGATTTGAAGTTCATACCAGAGCTCTCCCCAGAGGGTTCCGGAGTTTGAACGTTTTTAGTGGAGTTTTATCTAAAAAACACACACAGGAAAAATAATAGAATACATTAAATTCTCAACAGACACAGTTTAATGGGAAAGTCAAAGAGTCTATAACATAATGACATCAGTACATTTAGTTTGATTCAATGAGGCTTTAAAAACACCACAACCATGTTATGGTCCATTTACAGAATCTTTAAAGCTGGAGGAAATAGTAAAGCATAAAACAGTTTCATTGACTAACCGACATCAGGTTTTTAACTCTTTAGAACAAAACATAAGCAGGAATTTGGAATTTTTTTGAATTTTTATTTTCATTACAAAGCATACATACAAACTTGATGTTCCAGCCTCAAAATTGTCATTGTTGTTGTTGTTGTTGTTTTATGGCGGTGGGCATCCGAGTGTTGCATTACCGCAGGAGAAGACCAGGACTAAATCAGGACTAGACCAGGACTAAATTAGGACTAAATCAGGACTAAATTAGGACTAAATTAGGACTAAATCAGGACTAAATTAGGACTAAATCAGGACTAAATTAGGACTAAATCAGGAGAAGACCAGGACTAAATCAGGACTAAATCAGGACTAGACCAGGACTAAATTAGGACTAAATCAGGACTAAATTAGGACTAAATCAGGAGAAGACCAGAACTAAATCAGGACTAAATCAGGACTAGACCAGGACTAAATTAGGACTAAATCAGGACTAGACCAGGACTAAATCAGGACTAAATCAGGACTAGACCAGGACTAAATCAGGACTAAATCAGGAGAGGACCAGGACTAAATCAGGACTAAATCAGGACTAGACCAGGACTAAATCAGGACTAAATCAGGACTAGACCAGGACTAAATCAGGACTAAATCAGGAGAGGACCAGGACTAAATCAGGACTAAATCAGGACTAGACCAGGACTAAATCAGGACTAAATCAGGAGAGGACCAGGACTAAATCAGGACTAAATCAGGAGAGGACCAGGACTAAATCAGGACTAAATCAGGACTAGACCAGGACTAAATCAGGACTAAATCAGGAGAGGACCAGGACTAAATCAGGACTAAATCAGGAGAGGACCAGGACTAAATCAGGACTAAATCAGGAGAGGACCAGGAATTGACCAGGACTAAATCAGGACTAAATCAGGACTAAATCAGGAGAAGACCAGGACTAAATCGGGACTAGACCAGGACTAAATCAGGACTAGGCCAGGACTAAATCAGGACTAGACCAGGACTAAATTAGGACTAATTGTGCTAATGATATAGCACAAACTTTTAAAGGGCTTTACCCCATTGAAATGACATGATCAGCATTAGCTTGAGTATGAAGCTAACTGGAGGCACTGCTCTGACTGAAGCTCTGTTACTTTCATTTGTGCTTTAGTTGAACACAATCTGACGATATAGAACTGACAGCAGGTGATTGACAGATGTAACTCACGGTTGACGTTGGGGCTGTAATGAACTGGTTTGCTCCAGTCGCCGCTGGAAAAGAAACGCTCAATTAGAATTTGAGTTTTAAGTTTGATTTGCTTTATGGAATTGTATTTGTTGCTAAGAGACCAAAGTTCCGTACTGTTGCTGGTCGTGGCGGTTCGACCTCACGCTGAACTCGTAGACCGAGTCCGGGTTCAGGTCCGATAAAACCGTGTCGCTCGTGGGACACCACTCGTACTGCCACCTGCTGGAGCGCTCACGCCAACGCACCGTGTAGAACCTGGAAGAGAAGCAGGACTAAATCAGGACTAAACCAGGAGTAAATCAGGACTAAATCAGGACTAAACCAGGACTAGACCAGGACTAAATCAGGTCTAAATCAGGACTAAATCAGGACTAAATCAGGACTAAACCAGGACTAAACCAGGACTAAATCAGGACTAAACCAGGACTAAACCAGGACTAAACCAGGACTAAATCAGGACTAGACCAGGACTAAATCAGGACTAAACCAGGACTAAATCAGGACAAGACCAGGACTAAATAAGGACTAAATCAGGACTAGATCAGGACTAAATCAGGACTAGGCCAAAACTAAATTAGGACTAAATTAGGACTAAATCCGGACTAAATCAGGACTAAATCAGGACTAAATCAGGAGAAGACCAGGACTAAATCAGGACTAAATCAGGAGAAGACCAGGACTAAATCAAGACTAAATCAGGAGAAGACCAGGACTAAATCAGGACTAGACCAGAACTAAATCAGGACTAAATCCGGACTAAATCAGGACTAAATCAGGACTAAATCAGGACTAGACCAGGACTAAATCTTATTGGAGGACTTAACCAGGTTCCGAGCAGGTTATGTGTTCTGAAGTCTAAACCAGGACTACATCAGGACTAAACCAGAACTCAACCATAAGGTCAAAGAAGGTTTAAACAAGATAAAGCACGTCTCATACCCGTCCTGGAGGCAGTGTCCCAGGATGTCTCCCAGGGGCGTGTGAGGATGTGGGGCCCAGGACAGGAGCGCTGCTGTGGGGCTGACGGAGCGGACCATCAGCCTGAGGGACGCCTGGAGGTCCACTTTACCTGGAGCAGAGACCGAGAGGGGACGCTCAGGTTTAGAAAGACTCAAATGTTCTTGCTTTAAAAAGTATTTCTCACCGGTGCAGTGCGGGTGCAGCTCTGGCTCTGGAATGGCCTGAACAGACAGAAGGTATTTGGGCTCTGCATCTGAAACCAAACACACAAATGACGGTATTGCTAAATGAAAACAACTGTTGAAGCGGGTCTTTGACAGATGGTGCTGAAACCAAAAAAAGAAAGACAATATAGCTGCAAGACATTGGCCGTTTCTAAACCACTAAATCTAAAACTAAACTCTAAATCCATTCTGATTTGATGTATTCACACGTTCTGTGTCCTGGTTTGATCCTGGTGTAAGACTTGCCTGAGCAGCCATTCCCAACACGTTTTGGCAGACAACTTATCAAAACCGTGAGGATCTGGGGCTCGACCGCTGCGGTTCAATTTCCTTTCTAGAGTTTAGAGCAGAGACAGAACCAATCAACGCGACACACTTAACCGGATATTACGTAGCCCATGTCAACTAGGCGTGTTCCGCGTTATCCGTCCCCGAACACAGAAACTGTCTCCTGAATCGCGATGACGCCCTTCGTATAACCGCATCTAACGCACGTTCATCTCGCCGAAGCGAGAGCAGAAGTAAACACTCGGTCACGAGTTGGGTCACGAGCCGGGTCACGAGCCGGGTCACGAGCCGGGTCACGAGCCGGGTCACGAGCCGGTTCACGAGCCGGGTCCGCCATCTTGAATGTTTGGGAACGGGGGGTGGAAAGCGCTACTTCCGTATCTTCAGTGTGACGCGTTAAAACCTCCGACTGGGATTGGTCGGTAAATGGATTACCGATGATTTCATCGGCTCTGACTCCGATTCCAGACCCTTTACGCACTCGAACAGAATGTGGGCGGGGCTGGCGGGTCAGGCAAGTGTAAGCCCACTTTGAGACCTACTGTAGGCTTTGACTGGTCCTGATCTAGTCCAAGTTTAGTTCCCAGTTTTGATGTAGTGAATGAAATGTGAACACAACAAGACAACATCCTAAACTAGAACTCAAACAAGTCTAGCCCTGGTCTAGTCCCGGTCCCGAGTGCCTGAGCAGTGACTTCATGTATTTGTTGAGTCTCGTGTTTCCTCTCGCTGTGTTTACTGTAAATTTCACTTGATTTGCACTTCTTTTTCCTCTTGTTTGAGTCGTGATGATGGATGTTTCCCTCAGGTTTTTCCTCTGTTCAATCTCTCATCAACGTCAGACCAAAGTCAAATACAGATCTGAACTAAGGACTAAACCAGAACCAAACCAGGTCTGAATCAGATCTGAACCAGCTCAAAACCAGGACTAAACTCTTAAATACCAGTTTCGACCTCATGCTTGTTTGAGTTTTTGTCTTTGAGTCGTGTTTTATTTGTGGTTTTGTCCTGATTTCTCTGGGATCAGACTTTAACCGTCGCCTGGTTGAGTCCAAACCACACGATGGATTTCAGCAGAACCACAAATGAACAACTTCACTACAAAACGTTCCTCTAAATCTACAAATGTGACCGCGGAATGACTAACGGACGAAGACGCCCTCAGGACAAAGAGGTACAGAGCAAAACAGGGAAATAAGCTGTTCAGAAACTCAGTCGTAAATACTATAAATAATCATATTTGATACATTTGATTTAAGGTTTTAATATTTGTAACAAAATGTATTCTCTTTGTATAAAATGTTCAAAATTAGAGACAGCTGATTAAATGAAGTAGAGCATAAACATTTACATTCATCATTAATTGAGATTAGATCTAAAGATGAATGATTTTTATAATTCAAAATATGAATAATAATTTTAATTTTCACATCCGCAAAATACAAATCTAGCCACAAAATTGTATTTGCGCACAAAAAGTATAATGTGTGTTTTTAATACAACTGTAGATGAAATAAAGTATTTGTCCAGTAAATCCTAAAAATCAAGATTTTGCCTTCATAAGAAATAAACAGGAAAAAGCGATAATGTAAATAATGTAAAATACAATAGTAAATCTTTTTCAACCTGGAGTATGTATATTCATTTCAAAAACCGCCTTGATTTGTCTAATGTTTTAATATTCTGAGGTTAATCCCAGTTTATATTATGTTCCACTTCACTTTTGCTCAACTCTGGAACTTAGAATGTTTTCTGACAAACTTTTGAAGAGGCTACAAGTGTCCAGAATTAGTATTAGTGTTTATATGTCATACCCAGTTCAGTGATGTAGCTGTGTCCCCCTTGTGGCAGCGAGATGAACTGTGGGGCGCTGGTGCCGCTGCCGTACCCCACGATGTGCCCCTCAAACCGGACCCGAGGAGAGACGGGGCGCAGGAAGTGGAACACAATGGTGTCCTCAGTCACGTTCACTCGCACCTGCAGCTTTAACCCGGGACCTGGAAGGAAACAAACAAAACATGAAAAATGTAACCTGGCACGAAAGAGGAGTTCTCACAACATCTGTGAGAACTCTTGACAATTCCACCTTTTGGGGCTCCAGCTGCTGCAGTCAAATACCATATGGGCTCAATCACAGAGCAGCGTTATGGTTTGCTGCCTCACGCCATTGACATGGTTGTGAAGCTCGTGTGTCACAACAGGATCACGCTCAGTAACATCACAGACTCTCGCTCAAATGCAAAAAGCACTTTTTATAAAAAGACATGTCCCGGCCTGAAAGTCTTATTTAACAGGACATTTGAGTTTAGAGTGTTATGGACGAGGGCTGGACTCGAACCCTTCATACCGTGATGGCAGCATCCGCACATGTGCAACGCTCTTAACCACTGCACAAAGTCTTCTCTGTTTACGTAAAAACATAAATTTCTGTAGTTCCAGTAAAACATTGCAGCTGTTCAGATTTCTGGAGCCTTTAAGGACAGATCCTGTTCATGTTAAAGGTGCACTATGTTTTTGTTCTGCAATGTTCCCCAGCATGGCATTTAACATCAATTTAGCATTTATTCAATTACATGTCATTTTTATTGCTCTGTGAGGGTGGTCGCCTCTCCACAGATCTAATCTGTAACCAGGCCAGGCTTGTATCCATGGAGATATGTCTTACTGTGGAACATAGGTAAGAGTCAGCTCTATGGAGAAAAGTTACATTGTGCACCTTTAAAATAAGAACTCTTCATGATAAAAAAAAAAGACGTAATACTCATAATACTTACATACATAATACTTATTCTGATGTTTTTAACACATAACGAGCTGAAACTTTAGCCCAAGTCGTCATCCCTCGATCGCTGATTATCCCTGCGTTTTAAATGTGTGCTGGCCCCGCCCTCGCAGCAGCCAGAGTTAGGGAAAGACCTTATGGGACATGTTTTAGGTGGTGGGTGGGCCTTTTATTCTCTAAAGGAGATGTTATTTTATTCATAATTTTTTTTTTTTGCCAAGAATGTTCCACGACATAACATTTAAGACATAAATGGTGTGTTTTAAACCATCAGTGTTAAGTATTAACCGTGTTGATGCCTAATGCCATACTGTGGAACATTCTAGTGAAGACTTTATTTAAGTAAACTCTACCTTCTGTCTACAACCATGGCAGAAATCAAGCACAAAAATGAAGTTCAGAACATGTCAAACTGTAGCTGGGAATCGTGTTTTGAATGACTTGAAGTTTACAGACGACTTATGTGTCTTAAGCCTGAGCACG
This sequence comes from Eucyclogobius newberryi, assembly GCF_026437365.1. NCBI lineage: Eukaryota > Metazoa > Chordata > Actinopteri > Gobiiformes > Gobiidae > Eucyclogobius > Eucyclogobius newberryi. The sequence continues at coordinate 6,745,779 of NW_027315723.1, forward strand.
AAGGGCCGACAGCAGCTGCTCCACATCTGCTCAGCTCATGGTGTGCAGCATCACATCTGCTCAGCTCATGGTGTGCAGCATCACATTAAGCATAATGACACTCGCATGGGGGGGGGGCTCTTTAGGACTAAAGAGGACATGAAGGATCCTGACTCAAATGTGCTGAACGATACAACTAAAACTAAATGTGGCAGATGATGTGATAATGGATGCTCAGGCAAATACTCTTACGTGTAACATGATCATACTGCACACGGTTGTACGTGGCCCGCCTCTGGACTACAAAAGCCCCAGTGCAAAGGCTGCAGGAGGCTGACAGTGGCACAGGGTTCACCAGTGCAAAGGCTGCAGGAGGCTGACAGTGGCACAGGGTTCACCAGTGCAAAGGCTGCAGGAGGCTGACAGTGGCACAGGGTTCACCAGTGCAAAGGCTGCAGGAGGCTGACAGTGGCACAGGGTTCACCAGTGCAAAGGCTGCAGGAGGCTGACAGTGGCACAGGGTTCACCAGTGCAAAGGCTGCAGGAGGCTGACAGTGGCACAGGGTTCACCAGTGCAAAGGCTGCAGGAGGCTGACGGTGGCACAGGGTTCACCAGTGCAAAGGCTGCAGGAGGCTGACGGTGGCACAGGGTTCACCAGTGCAAAGGCTGCAGGAGGCTGACGGTGGCACAGGGTTCACCAGTGCAAAGGCTGCAGGAGGCTGACAGTGGCACAGGGTTCACCAGTGCAAAGGCTGCAGGAGGCTGACAGTGGCACAGGGTTCACCAGTGCAAAGGCTGCAGGAGGCTGACAGTGGCACAGGGTTCACCAGTGCAAAGGCTGCAGGAGGCTGACGGTGGCACAGGGTTCACCAGTGCAAAGGCTGCAGGAGGCTGACGGTGGCACAGGGTTCACCAGTGCAAAGGCTGCAGGAGGCTGACAGTGGCACAGGGTTCACCAGTGCAAAGGCTGCAGGAGGCTGACAGTGGCACAGGGTTCACCAGTGCAAAGGCTGCAGGAGGCTGACAGTGGCACAGGGTTCACCAGTGCAAAGGCTGCAGGAGGCTGACAGTGGCACAGGCTGCAGGAGGCTGACAGTGGCACAGGGTTTAACAGTGCAAAGGCTGCAGGAGGCTGACAGTGGCACAGGGTTCACCACTGCAAAGGCTGCAGGAGGCTGACAGTGGCACAGGGTTCACCAGTGCAAAGGCTGCAGGAGGCTGACAGTGGCACAGGGTTCACCAGTGCAAAGGCTGCAGGAGGCTGACAGTGGCACAGGGTTCACCAGTGCAAAGGCTGCAGGAGGCTGACAGTGGCACAGGGTTCACCAGTGCAAAGGCTGCAGGAGGCTGACGGTGGCACAGGGTTCACCAGTGCAAAGGCTGCAGGAGGCTGACAGTGGCACAGGGTTCACCAGTGCAAAGGCTGCAGGAGGCTGACAGTGGCACAGGGTTTAACAGTGCAAAGGCTGCAGGAGGCTGACAGTGGCACAGGGTTCACCAGTGCAAAGGCTGCAGGAGGCTGACGGTGGCACAGGGTTCACCAGTGCAAAGGCTGCAGGAGGCTGACAGTGGCACAGGGTTCACCACTGCAAAGGCTGCAGGAGGCTGACAGTGGCACAGGGTTCACCAGTGCAAAGGCTGCAGGAGGCTGACAGTGGCACAGGGTTCACCAGTGCAAAGGCTGCAGGAGGCTGACAGTGGCACAGGGTTCACCAGTGCAAAGGCTGCAGGAGGCTGACAGTGGCACAGGGTTCACCAGTGCAAAGGCTGCAGGAGGCTGACGGTGGCACAGGGTTCACCAGTGCAAAGGCTGCAGGAGGCTGACGGTGGCACAGGGTTCACCAGTGCAAAGGCTGCAGGAGGCTGACAGTGGCACAGGGTTCACCAGTGCAAAGGCTGCAGGAGGCTGACGGTGGCACAGGGTTCACCAGTGCAAAGGCTGCAGGAGGCTGACGGTGGCACAGGGTTCACCAGTGCAAAGGCTGCAGGAGGCTGACGGTGGCACAGGGTTCACCAGTGCAAAGGCTGCAGGAGGCTGACAGTGGCACAGGGTTCACCAGTGCAAAGGCTGCAGGAGGCTGACAGTGGCACAGGGTTCACCAGTGCAAAGGCTGCAGGAGGCTGACGGTGGCACAGGGTTCACCAGTGCAAAGGCTGCAGGAGGCTGACAGTGGCACAGGGTTCACCAGTGCAAAGGCTGCAGGAGGCTGACAGTGGCACAGGGTTCACCAGTGCAAAGGCTGCAGGAGGCTGACAGTGGCACAGGGTTCACCAGTGCAAAGGCTGCAGGAGGCTGACAGTGGCACAGGGTTCACCAGTGCAAAGGCTGCAGGAGGCTGACAGTGGCACAGGGTTCACCAGTGCAAAGGCTGCAGGAGGCTGACAGTGGCACAGGGTTCACCAGTGCAAAGGCTGCAGGAGGCTGACAGTGGCACAGGGTTCACCAGTGCAAAGGCTGCAGGAGGCTGACGGTGGCACAGGGTTCACCAGTGCAAAGGCTGCAGGAGGCTGACAGTGGCACAGGGTTCACCAGTGCAAAGGCTGCAGGAGGCTGACGGTGGCACAGGGTTCACCAGTGCAAAGGCTGCAGGAGGCTGACAGTGGCACAGGGTTCACCAGTGCAAAGGCTGCAGGAGGCTGACAGTGGCACAGGGTTCACCAGTGCAAAGGCTGCAGGAGGCTGACAGTGGCACAGGGTTCACCAGTGCAAAGGCTGCAGGAGGCTGACGGTGGCACAGGGTTCACCAGTGCAAAGGCTGCAGGAGGCTGACGGTGGCACAGGGTTCACCAGTGCAAAGGCTGCAGGAGGCTGACAGTGGCACAGGGTTCACCAGTGCAAAGGCTGCAGGAGGCTGACAGTGGCACAGGGTTCACCAGTGCAAAGGCTGCAGGAGGCTGACAGTGGCACAGGGTTCACCAGTGCAAAGGCTGCAGGAGGCTGACAGTGGCACAGGGTTCACCAGTGCAAAGGCTGCAGGAGGCTGACAGTGGCACAGGGTTCACCAGTGCAAAGGCTGCAGGAGGCTGACAGTGGCACAGGGTTCACCAGTGCAAAGGCTGCAGGAGGCTGACAGTGGCACAGGGTTCACCAGTGCAAAGGCTGCAGGAGGCTGACAGTGGCACAGGGTTCACCAGTGCAAAGGCTGCAGGAGGCTGACAGTGGCACAGGGTTCACCAGTGCAAAGGCTGCAGGAGGCTGACAGTGGCACAGGGTTCACCAGTGCAAAGGCTGCAGGAGGCTGACAGTGGCACAGGGTTCACCAGTGCAAAGGCTGCAGGAGGCTGACAGTGGCACAGGGTTCACCAGTGCAAAGGCTGCAGGAGGCTGACAGTGGCACAGGGTTCACCAGTGCAAAGGCTGCAGGAGGCTGACAGTGGCACAGGGTTCACCAGTGCAAAGGCTGCAGGAGGCTGACAGTGGCACAGGGTTCACCAGTGCAAAGGCTGCAGGAGGCTGACAGTGGCACAGGGTTCACCAGTGCAAAGGCTGCAGGAGGCTGACAGTGGCACAGGGTTCACCAGTGCAAAGGCTGCAGGAGGCTGACAGTGGCACAGGGTTCACCTGAGATGGACTCGAGCCACTCAGGTGTTTGCCTCTGCACGTGTGACGCTGAACAAGATGAAACAGAAACTCTTAGGCACAATTCTAGGCTGAATGGGCCAAAAAATGACTCGCAACGGCACCGTGTCACGCCCTCTCACCTCACAGCGAGAAGGTTGTGGGTTCAACTCCTGGGTCAGATCGAGCCTTCCTCTGAGCTCTGGTTTCCCCCATCAACCCCAAAATGCACATGCACAGAAGGTAAAAAGGGAATAAACCAGGACTAAACTGGGAGTTCAGGACTATGAAACGGTTGCACACAGGTTTTCCAAACACACTCGCAGAAACATGAACTGATCGACTGGAGCGAGGACAAAGGTGAAAACATGAATGAACTGGTTAAAAATAAGATTTCATATTTACAGAGTGAGCTCAGCTTCCATAAGTTTGTGGAAGGATTTAACTGAGAAGTTTGAACCGTGACAGAGAAAAGAGCGTCCTCAGGCTGAACCAGAGCAGCCATAATCCTTTAGACAGGAGCAAACACCAGAGGCAAAACTCCACAAGGAAACACTTTAAGACTGAAATCTGAACTTCAAACTAATCCGAGATGTATTTCAGAACATGTTTGTAGAAGTCTAAACAACAGGGTTAAAGCTTTAACTCGGAAAAGGACCCCATGGAGACGCAGGAGGTGCAGGTCTCACAGAAGAGGTACTTTTACTGCTACTTTTACTATGAAAATGTATTGCTGACTGGTAAAATACAACAACAACAAAATCATTGCAGCTGAACGATTATGATGCGGATAACAAACCCCTAAATGAGCTGAAATGTTGATTGCTGATTTTCGACCCTTCTCAGAGCTTTGGACCCAATACAACATTTTAAAAAAACATTTATATACAGAAAAACAATGCAAAATAAATAACAAATAAGTTTTGGAAAATATACTATCCAGTTCTGCTTACGTTGTACCCCATATACTTACCTGTTACCCCGTTTACTTACCTTTTACCCCATATACTACCTTTATAACATTACCTTCTCATCGTTTAACTTACTGGTGTTCAAACCTAAGTTTTCCTATTTACAAGTACCAGAAGCGAAGCACAATGAGCTCCACGTCAGGCCAAGTTGGAGCCATAAATGGTGACGGGACAAAGCTGCGTGTCCGTCAGGTTTCACTCTAACTTAGCTAACTTTAGGCTAACTTTAGGCTAACTTTAGACTAACTTTAGACTAACTTTAGGCTAACTTTAGACTAACTTCAGGCTAACTTTAGGCTAACTTTAGGCTAACTTTAGACTAACTTCAGGCTAACTTTAGGCCAACTTTAGGCTAACTTTAGACTAACTTTAGGCTAACTTTAGGCTAACTTTAGACTAACTTCAGGCTAACTTTAGGCTAACTTGAGACTAACTTCAGGCTAACTTTAGGCTAACTTTAGACTAACTTTAGGCTAATTTTAGGCTAACTTTAGACTAACTTCAGGCTAACTTTAGGCTAACTTTAGACTAACTTTAGGCTAACTTTAGGCTAACTTTAGACTAACTTCAGGCTAACTTTAGGCTAACTTTAGGCTAACTTTAGACTAACTTCAGGCTAACTTTAGGTTAACTTTAGACTAACTTTAGGCTAATTTTAGGCTAACTTTAGACTAACTTCAGGCTAACTTTAGGCTAACTTTAGACTAACTTTAGGCTAACTTTAGGCTAACTTTAGACTAACTTCAGGCTAACTTTAGGCTAACTTTAGACTAACTTCAGGCTAACTTTAGGTTAACTTTAGACTAACTTTAGGCTAACTTTAGGCTAACTTTAGACTAACTTTCAACATTTCAGTTCTCAGGTAATCGTCTGTATTCTGCTGCCTTGCCTTTTATGTAAAATGTGTTCTCAATTTTAAAGATGGACAAAGAACCACATGAAAACAAAATTTGAAAAAATAATGAGGAATGTTGTTGAGCATCAGATAAATAACTTTGTCCATGGTGTGGCTATGTTTAAGTGTTTATTTTGTTTGTTTTCTGAGTTAACTATTCCCCTGGGTGGGTCACGATGAAAAGCAGTTCAGTTTAATGTGAGCCGCGGCGCCGACTTTTCTGTGTCTAATTCTGGGCTGTTTTTGTGGAACGTCATAAAAATGTGGGATTGACATTTTTTTTTTACAGAAAGAGTTTTACAGAAGTTAAACACGAGCTCATAAATGTTTTTACAGACCAAGAGAACAAGAGGAAAACTTGCTTATGTAAGAAACACGTGGGGGCAAAGCACGTGTCGGATCAGACGTGCCTCTGAGCCAGACACTGTGGAATTGAATCAGCAACTCCCCCAGGAAACAGACTCTTACACGGACCTGGACCGAGCAGCTTTGACTTTAGAGCCGCAGAAAAAGTCGCATTGTGCAGCTTTAAGTTACAGCTCTACTTTGTCCTCTGATGCGCGGGTTGGTGGTTCAATCTCTGCTGCTTCCATTGTGTCACTGAGGAATACACTTCTGCCTAAGAGGAACTACTCTGACACTGTCTAATGGTTGTGTTGGAACAAAAACACAAGTGACATTGTGCAGAAGCTCAGAAGTGGGGGATGAGAGAGAAGGGAGGACATGCAGCACATTGTCGGATGCGTGTGCTGTGCCTTAACCACTCGGCCACCACAGCACACTTTGTTTCTTTCTTAAGTGTTTTTTTAATGTTTTACTGTGTGTTTTTCACATGTTTATTACTGTGATTTTCAATCGCTTATTCATTCATTTTGGCATGAGAGTTTTTCATCTCTGTTAGTAAAAGTGAGTAAATGTGAGTAAAAGTGAGTAAATGTGAGTAAAAGTGAGTAAATGTGAGTAAAAGTGAGTAAATGTGAGTAAAAGTGAGTAAATGTGAGTAAATGTGAGTAAATGTGAGTAAATGTGAGTAAAAGTGAGTAAATGTGAGTAAATGTGAGTAAATAAATGTGAGTAAAAGCAAATGGTCACATTTATATAGCGCTTTTCTACCGTCAAGGTACTCAAAGCGCTTTACATCAAGGAACCAGTCACCCATTCACACACATATTCACACCCCAGATATACGCAGACACTGGGGGGCGAGTTGGGTTAAGTGTCTTGCCCAAGGACACAACGGCAGTATTCACATGAGGCAGCTGCGATCGTACCGCCAACCTGCAGGCCAGTGGATCTGACCGCTCTGACCGAGCGGTGAGTCGAATCGCCGACCTTTGGATCAGAAGACGAGCACTCTACCACTGAGCTACTGCCGCCCCACAAAAGTGAGTAAAAGTGAGTAAATGTGAGTAAAAGTGAGTAAAAGTGAGTAAATGTGAGTAAAAGTGAGTAAATGTGAGTAAATGTGAGTAAATGTGAGTAAAAGTGAGTAAATGTGAGTAAATGTGAGTAAAAGTGAGTAAAAGTGAGTAAATGTGAGTAAATGTGAGTAAATGTGAGTAAAAGTGAGTAAAAGTGAGTAAATGTGAGTAAATGTGAGTAAAAGTGAGTAAATGTGAGTAAATGTGATCTTGTTCTGTACAGCTGCAAGTTTGGGTTTCCACAAACACACATTAAGTTGTCACAGAATTGAGAGAGGGAGAGTGAGAGAGGGAGAGAGAGAGACAGAGAGAGAGAGGGAGAGTGAGAGAGGGAAAGAGAACGAGAGAGAGAGGAGAGAGGGAGAGAGAGAAAGAGGGAGAGAGAGAGAGAGAGAGAGAGAGAGGGAAAGAGAGCGAGAGGGAGAGTGAGAGTGAGGGAGAGAGAGAGACAGAGAGAGAGCGAGAGAGAGAGAGAAAGGGAGAGAGAGAGAGCGAGAGGGAGAGAGAGGGGGAGAGTGAGAGAGTGAGAGAGAGAGAGAAGGTGAGAGAGGGAGAGAGAGAGAGGGAGAGAGAGAGAGAGAGAGAGAAAGAGAGAAGGTGAGAGAGGGAGAGAGAGAGAGGGAGAGAGAGAGAGAGAGAGAGAAAGAGAGAAGGTGAGAGAGGGAGAGAGAGAGAGAGAGAGAAGGGGAAGAGAAAAAACAGGGGGAGGTGGTGGGGGAGGTGGAGTGGTCTGTGAGTGTATTTGTAATGAGCTCATTCTGCTCCTGTTTCAAACATAACTGTTACATAATCTATAATAACATTACTGCATCACGACTGATGTTAATACTGCAGTACCCAGGAGACTCTACTACTACTACTACTACTACTGCAAAAGCACACAGCAGTTTAATACAATGCAATATAATCATTAATATAATCCACTCAATTGGTCCATATAAACACACATAAGACTAATAAACAACACAATCTGTCACTGGCAGACACATGACCACCGGCAGCCATTTTGGCTCTAGATCCAATGCAAACAAATGTAAACTCCACAGAAATCTGAGTAAACGGCTCAAATATCAGAGCAGTTCTATCTTTACTGTGGTTCTGGTATTTATAGAACAACAAAATACATTGTACAAAAGTACATCTGCATTTGCTTTGTGTGTAAATGTGGCTTTGTTGTAGTGAGGTACGTGCTAATGTTATTAGCAATGGTGATTAGCACAGGTCATAATAGACTCAAAGGAATGTTGTAACAACAGAAACATGGTTTGTGTCTGGAACTTTCCGCATGTACAGCAACAGCACTGCTCTGAATATTTATGATGTTTTTAATTGATTTTGAGATTTTACACTACTACTGCAGTACTCTGGAGACACGGTGAAAAAACGTACTACTGCAGTACTCTGGAGACACGGTGAAAAAACTTACTACTGCAGTACTCTGGAGACACGGTGAAAAAACTTACTACTGCAGTACTCTGGGGACACGGTGAAAAAACGTACTACTGCAGTACTCTGGAGACACGGTGAAAAAACTTACTACTGCAGTACTCTGGAGACACGTTGAGAAAAGTCTCACTACTGCAGTACTCTGGGGACACGTTGAGAAAAGTCTTACTACTGCAGTACTCTGGGGACACGTTGAGAAAAGTCTTACTACTGCAGTACTCTGGGGACACGTTGAGAAAAGTCTTACTACTGCAGTACTCTGGGGACACGTTGAGAAAACTTACTTCTACAGTACTCTGGGGACACGTTGAGAAAAGTCGTACTACTGCAGTACTCTGGGGACACGTTGAGAAAAGTCTCACTACTGCAGTACTCTGGGGACACGTTGAGAAAAGTCTCACTACTGCAGTACTCTGGGGACACGTTGAGAAAAGTCTTACTGCTGCAGTACTCTGGGGACACGTTGAGAAAACTTACTTTTACAGTACTCTGGGGACATGTTGAGAAAAGTCGTACTGCTGCAGTACTCTGGGGACACGTTGAGAAAAGTCTCACTACTGCAGTACTCAGGGGACACGTTGAGAAAAGTCTTACTACTGCAGTACTCTGGGGACACGTTGAGAAAAGTCTTACTACTGCAGTACTCTGGGGACATGTTGAGAAAAGTCTTACTACTGCAGTACTCTGGGGACACGTTGAGAAAACTTACTACTGCAGTACTCTGGGGACACGTTGAGAAAAGTCTTACTACTGCAGTACTCTGGGGACACGTTGAGAAAAGTCTTACTACTGCAGTACTCTGGGGACACGTTGAGAAAAGTCTTACTACTGCAGTACTCTGGGGACACGTTGAGATAAGTCTTACTACTGCAGTACTCTGGGGACACGTTGAGATAAGTCTTACTACTGCAGTACTCTAGGGACACGTTGAGAAAAGTCTGCTAAACCAAACTTTGCAATCACCATGGAGACGAGCAGGCATCTTCACCAAAACCAAGAACCTTTTGTGTAATTTGCTTGTAATATATGAAACTACAGGGAAATGTGCGCGGCTGAAACAAGTGCAGTATTTGAGTCAGATCTATGTTTCAGGCGGTGGGTCAGGACCTGTTTTAAAGCCTGTAAATATTTAAATAACGCTGTGTAGAACTGTTTAGCCTTTTGTGTATGAAATATAACAGGCCTGAGTCTGTTTACTGTGACACTGCAGCCCTGGGTTTGTTCTGTCAGGCTCAGCCCTGTTGACTGCAAAGGCAGTTTCCCAATCTGGGGAACAGAGACGGATCAAAAATAAGCTCTGATTAAAAGTGAACCACAGTGTGGAACTTCTCCGCCACTTGCTTGTCTTTGGAATGTGGTATTAAACTTATCCAACTTGTACTTATTTTATTGCATGTGTTTTGTATTTGTTTCAAAAACCTGC
>NW_027315723.1:6760473-6840473 GCF_026437365.1 Eucyclogobius newberryi
AATTTAAAAAGAAATCAGAGCGAGTTCGTGACGAGAGCGACACAGGAGAAGTGTAACTTCTGGAAATCTGAGAAAACATCTGTGAAATGCACAAAACGTGACGCGCAAACTGTGAGAGTGTCAAAGGTTTATCCTGGATTATCCTGACTTCAGATCTGGTTTAGTCCTGGTTTAGACTTGTTTAGGTCTGGTTTAGTCCTGGTTTAAACTTGTTTAGGTCTGGTTTAGTCCTGGTTTAGACTTGTTTAGGTCTGGTTTAGTCCTGGTTTAAACTGGTTTGGATCTGGTTTAGTTCTGGTTTAAACTTGTTTAGGTCTGGTTTAGTCCTGGTTTAAACTTGTTTAGGTCTGGTTTAGTCCTGGTTTAGACTTGTTCAAGTCTGGTTTAGTCCTGGTTTAAACTGGTTTGGATCTGGTTTAGTTCTGGTTTAAACTTGTTTAGGTCTGGTTTAGTCCTGGTTTAGACTTATTTATGTCTGGTTTAGTCCTGGTTTAGTCCTGGTTTAAACTTCATTAGTCCTGGTTTAAACTTGTTTAGTCCTGGTTTAGTTCTGGTTTAAACTTGTTTAGGTCTGGTTTAGTCCTGGTTTAGACTTATTTATGTCTGGTTTAGTCCTGGTTTAGACTTATTTATGTCTGGTTTAGTCCTGGTTTAGTCCTGGTTTAAACTTCATTAGTCCTGGTTTAAACTTGTTTAGGTCTGGTTTAGTCCTGGTTTAGACTTATTTATGTCTGGTTTAGTCCTGGTTTAGTCCTGGTTTAAACTTCATTAGTCCTGGTTTAAACTTGTTTAGGTCTGGTTTAGTCCTGGTTTAAACTTGTTTAGATCTGGTTTAGTCCTGGTTTAGACTTGTTTAGGTCTGGTTTAGTCCTGGTTTAAACTTGTTTAGATCTGGTTTAGTCCTGGTTTAGACTTGTTTAGGTCTGGTTTAGTCCTGGTTTAAACTTGTTTAGATCTGGTTTAGTCCTGGTTTAGACTTGTCTAGGTCTGGTTTAGTCCTGGTTTAAACTTGTTTAGATCTGGTTTAGTCCTGGTTTAGACTTGTTTAGGTCTGGTTTAGTCCTGGTTTAAACTTGTTTAGATCTGGTTTAGTCCTGGTTTAAACTTGTTTAGGTCTGGTTTAGTCCTGGTTTAGACTTGTTTAGGTCTGGTTTAGTCCTGGTTTAAACTTGTTTAGATCTGGTTTAGTCCTGGTTTAAACTTGTTTAGGTCTGGTTTAGTCCTGGTTTAAACTTGTTTAGGTCTGGTTTAGTCCTGGTTTAAACTTGTTTAGGTCTGGTTTAGTCCTGGTTTAGTCCTGGTTTAGTCCTGGTTTAAACTTGTTTAGGTCTGGTTTAGTCCTGGTTTAAACTTGTTTAGGTCTGGTTTAGTCCTGGTTTAGTCCTGGTTTAGTCCTGGTTTAGTCCTGGTTTAGTCCAGATGCAGATGACACAGTGGCGCCCCCTGGAGGAAACACAGACCGGATTTTCAGTTTTGTTCAGTTTTCAAACAGAGGAAGTTCATGTCGAGAGAGAACGTCCTCGAACTGAACCAGAGAAAAAAACAACTATGAACCTGCCCAGATGCCCTCCCAGTGTGTGGAGTGTACGAGGTTAAACACTCCCAGTGTGTGGAGTGTACGAGGTTAAACACTCCCAGTGTGTGGAGTGTACCAGGTTAAACACTCCAGATGCCCTCCCAGTGTGTGGAGTGTGTGAGGTTAAACACTCCCAGTGTGTGGAGTGTACCAGGTTAAACACTCCCAGTGTGTGGAGTGTACGAGGTTAAACACTCCCAGTGTGTGGAGTGTACCAGGTTAAACACTCCCAGTGTGTGGAGTGTGTGAGGTTAAACACTCCCAGTGTGTGGAGTGTACCAGGTTAAACACTCCCAGTGTGTGGAGTGTACGAGGTTAAACACTCCCAGTGTGTGGAGTGTACCAGGTTAAACACTCCCAGTGTGTGGAGTGTGTGAGGTTAAACACTCCCAGTGTGTGGAGTGTACGAGGTTAAACACTCCCAGTGTGTGGAGTGTACGAGGTTAAACACTCCCAGTGTGTGGAGTGTACCAGGTTAAACACTCCCAGTGTGTGGAGTGTGTGAGGTTAAACACTCCCAGTGTGTGGAGTGTACCAGGTTAAACACTCCCAGTGTGTGGAGTGTGTGAGGTTAAACACTCCCAGTGTGTGGAGTGTGTGAGGTTAAACACTCCCAGTGTGTGGAGTGTACCAGGTTAAACACTCCCAGTGTGTGGAGTGTACCAGGTTAAACACTCCCAGTGTGTGGAGTGTACGAGGTTAAACACTCCCAGTGTGTGGAGTGTACCAGGTTAAACACTCCCAGTGTGTGGAGTGTACGAGGTTAAACACTCCCAGTGTGTGGAGTGTACGAGGTTAAACACTCCCAGTGTGTGGAGTGTGTGAGGTTAAACACTCCCAGTGTGTGGAGTGTACCAGGTTAAACACTCCCAGTGTGTGGAGTGTGTGAGGTTAAACACTCCCAGTGTGTGGAGTGTGTGAGGTTAAACACCCCAGATGCCCTCCCAGTGTGTGGAGTGTACGAGGTTCAACCATTGAACAGAGCAATTTTTTAAAATGTGGTGAAAATGACTTTGTGACACTGAATCGTCCACGTGTCACTGTTTAAGAAAATGAAAGGATAGAAGAGTAAATAACAGCATTACATATGGAGTGATGAAGAGCTGTTCCTCTCACTGTGCCACTGCAGCGACTGGAAAAGAGAGAATGTAAACTCTGGCCAAATGGCAAAAAGCAGATATAAACTAAGAATAATACTTTCTCCCCCAAAACTGACTTGTACTTGTGATAAACCGACATATTTCCAGCGATAATAAGTCACATGTTGAGCTCACATACTTAGCAAAACAAAGCTAGCGCGATGTTTATCGATGCTCAATCAATCTTTGTACTTTTCTAAACTTTTTTTCACTAATCAAACAAAAACAAACATGGCCAGAAGGAAAAAATAACCCAAAATGGATCAAATTGAAAATGAGGTTTAATAAAAATACGCCATCCTAAGATAAGAAAAGTTAAGACACACAAGGTCCACAACAAAAGTCGGTTTTAGTCCAGTTTCTGTTCAATTTGCCATTTCCAAGTTCAGTCTGTGTGTGATATTTTCCCATGGTCCATATGTCTGCTGTATGTCTGTCCTTTATCGTTGGTGCAGTTTGTGTCATCCATGTTTTGAGGGTACTGTCCATGGCAGGGGTTCTGAAAGTGAGTAACAAAAACAGTCTGCAGTATCTCGATCAATTCTGTCCAGTATTTATTATGTAACAGGACACGCCCCTCCAACCTTTAGCTCCTCCCTGTGAATATGACGTGGTGATGTTCTTCCAACAGAACTCTTCCCAAACATGAGCTCTTGTGGTCTTCCTAGTTACACACATTTTCCCACTCCTCGTCCAACAAAACAAAATTACACTCTTTTTTCCTACTTTAGAAATTATGCCCTCGGATTTGTCTGCTTTAATAACATGTTACAGGGTTATTTAAAAGATAATCATTGCTTTATTCTATTTCTTGATTATAATAATTTTGTAAATACCTCTTGTTTCTCCAAGCCAAAGGACTCCTTCAACATATCAAAGCTTTTCATTTGATTTTCTTTTACAATCTGGTAAAAAACAATAGTTTGTATACTTAATCCAAATCTTAAATCTCAGGTTTCTGCTATTTGGCTTAAACGTTGGTCATCATTTTAAGATTTTAACTTTAAGTATTAATGACATGATGCTTCCTTCACACTTGGAGGGATCTGAACTGTTTTAAGGGTAAAACAAAGGTTAAAAAAGGGAGTAAGTGTGTCTTTTAGAGCTTTATATGACTCTAAGGTGAACCCATCACTCCCCGGAGACTTATGTTTTTTTAGTCTTTTAATTACACTTTGAATTTCAGTTATTACAGCACCTCATTCTTTGTTCTGCTCTTCAGTCTTTGCGGTTAAATTAGAAGTATCTAGAATAGATTGTATTTCTTCATCATTATTTTTGCTAGAATTACATTATTTTGGCTATTTAAAAGAAAAGGATAGATTTAGAGATTTTTTAACAATTTTTAACCACCCAAAGAGCATTTGTAAAAGGATGTCATGTGAGGCCAGGTCATTAATCTCGCCTCTTATCTGTCTATTTGCCCCTCACATTTAAGGGTTCCTGTTTTCTGTATGTTTGACTTCCAAAATGTTCTGTAAATTGTTTAGTTTGTCTTGCTTGTGTTTCTTTTTAGCTGCAACGAAGGCAATTGCCCTGCTCCTCAAAACGGCCACAGCTGCATCCCAAAGAGTGAGAGGGATATTTCACCATTACATTTTCCTCTTCTTCAAGTCCTTTTAATAAACTGAGGGTCGTTGAATAAACCGGCGTTAAATCTCCAGAGTGTGTTTGAACATTTTTACCCTGATGTATGTCACGGCAGGATCACTTAGATCTATTGTACCGATGTCCACCTCTGTAATTGTTTACCCATCTTTATTGAACATTTTTAAAAAGAACAGTCTAGTAAAGCTCAGGAAGTAGAAAGGCCTTCAGTATGCTTAGTATAACATGTTCACTGGGTATTTACAAAGAGAAAAACATCAACTTACATTGGACAAATCCTCATGTGAGTCTGATAAGGTCCAGGTCCATGCAGGTGTGCAGCTGCACGCAGGGAATGATTGACATGTGGGAGAACTAATCAGTTGTCCACGCCATGAAGAAATGAGACTCTGATAGCTTATTATCACTGAGCTCTGCTGCGCTGAATCATGCACCACACACTAAGCAACTTCACTTGGATTTCCTCCCCTTAAATTGTTCTGCCTGGTCCAGAGATGAGCCTCATGAAGAAAAGTATAATTCAGGTACAATTTTGATTATATTCCAGATGTTTGTTATGTTTGGGAGACGTCAGCTGCTCATGAAGCAGAGCTCAGCCTCTGGACCCAGAGCATGGAAATGACATTAAACAAACCGTTTCAAAGCGCTCAGTCGAACCAGTGCAGGGGCCAGGACCAGTCCAAACGTGGCTAAGCGCTCAGTCGAGCCAGTGCAGGGGCCAGGACCAGTCCAAACGTGGCTAAGCGCTCAGTCGAACCAGTGCAGCGGCCAGGACCAGTCCAAACGTGGCTAAGCGCTCAGTCGAGCCAGTGCAGGGACCAGGACCAGTCCAAACGTGGCTAAGCGCTCAGTCGAACCAGTGCAGGGACCAGGACCAGTCCAAACGTGGCTAAGCGCTCAGTCGAACCAGTGCAGGGACCAGAACCAGTCCAAACGTGGCTAAGCGCTCAGTCGAGCCAGTGCAGGGACCAGGGCCAGTCCAAACGTGGCTAAGCGCTCAGTCGAGCCAGTGCAGGGACCAGGGCCAGTCCAAACGTGGCTAAGCGCTCAGTCGAACCAGTGCAGGGGCCAGGACCAGTCCAAACGTGGCTAAGCGCTCAGTCGAGCCAGTGCAGGGACCAGGACCAGTCCAAACGTGGCTAAGCGCTCAGTCGAGCCATTGCAGGGACCAGGACCAGTCCAAACGTGGCTAAGCGCTCAGTCGAGCCAGTGCAGGGACAAGGGCCAGTCCAAACGTGGCTAAGCGCTCAGTCGAGCCAGTGCAGGGACCAGGGCCAGTCCAAACGTGGCTAAGAGCTCAGTCGAACCAATGCAGGGACCAGGACCAGTCCAAACGTGGCTAAGCGCTCAGTCGAACCAGTGCAGGGACCAGGGCCAGTCCAAACGTGGCTAAGCGCTCAGTCGAACCAGTGCAGGGACCAGGACCAGTCCAAACGTGGCTAAGCGCTCAAGTTAAAGAGTGACATTGTGATTATAATCACACTCATCCATTAATGTTGTTTACTCCAGATGCCCTCCATGAGTCATCTGGACTTTGACCCAAGGCTCTTCAAACAGAACAACCACACTGGAAAAAGGAACATGTGCTGTACCCTGGTCCCAGCGTGGGTCAGGAGAAGGAGGACGGGGAGGTCTTGAGAGGGGCGTGTGCTGTACCCTGGTCCCAGCGTGGGTCAGGAGAAGGAGGACGGGGAGGTCTTGAGAGGGGCGTGTGCTGTACCCTGGTCCCAGCGTGGGTCAGGAGAAGGAGGACGGGGAGGTCTTGAGAGGGGCGTGTGCTGTACCCTGGTCCCAGCGTGGGTCAGGAGAAGGAGGACGGGGAGGTCTTGAGAGGGGCGTGTGCTGTACCCTGGTCCCAGCGTGGGTCAGGAGAAGGAGGACGGGGAGGTCTTGAGAGGGGCGTGTGCTGTACCCTGGTCCCAGCGTGGGTCAGGAGAAGGAGGACGGGGAGGTCTTGAGAGGGGCGTGTGCTGTACCCTGGTCCCAGCGTGGGTCAGGAGAAGGAGGACGGGGAGGTCTTGAGAGGGGCGTGTGCTGTACCCTGGTCCCAGCGTGGGTCAGGAGAAGGAGGACGGGGAGGTCTTGAGAGGGGCGTGTGCTGTACCCTGGTCCCAGCGTGGGTCAGGAGAAGGAGGACGGGGAGGTCTTGAGAGGGGCGTGTGCTGTACCCTGGTCAGAAACAGTTGAATAAAGACATCAGTACCATCTTAAACTAGGCTCCTCCTCGAAACATAATGTGGAGATGTGGTTTATTTCCTTCACATTTTGTTCTATCAATGACAAGGGAAAATATCTGCCAGTCAAATTAAATCTATGGATGAACAGATGACAGTTTACACGGTCCATCCAGCCTGATCAAACAACTTTACACAAAAGAGGAACAAAAACTGGTGGAAGCAACGTTTCTTTCTGGGATCGACTCTGGCAATACTTTATATAATCCTGTTCCTTCATCCACGCTGCATAAACTGGACACTATGTATTATGCATCATTGTGGTTTCTCACTGATGCCAAGACACAGCTGCACTCTTTATGCTTTAGGGGGCGGGGCATGCAGAAAACCACACTGTACATTCATTTACAGAGCAATACAAGGAAAACTTCTGCAGGGCCTTCTCAGCGTCAGCTCTACTCACCGGCTTCTCTCCACGTCTCAAATACTTCTCTACCTTCCTTGATGCTTCACAGAGCACATCAGTACTTCTACTAGGCTCCTTAGACTTGTATCATTTACAAAAAGACCTTGAATTAGAATCTGTTTCGATATAAACTAAGTGCGGTGACTGAGAAATGTTCGTTTTTCTGGACAGTTGTTTTTACATATCATATTTTTGTGATTTTCTGTTCTGTGTTGAAAGTGTTGGTCAGGTTTCTCTTGTAAGAGATTCTAAACAGGATTTGGTTGAATATTAGCATAGCATTCTTTTAAAGTAAGTAAGTAAGTACATTGTATTTGTATTGCACCTTTCACAGACAGAAGTCACAAAGTGCTACCCAAAACACAGAATAAAACAATAAAAACACAAAAAACTTACAGTGAGCGATACATATACAACAATATACAGTCAAATCAGTCCCTAAAGCAAATGCAATTAAAAGGTTTGACTAAATAAGAAGGTTTTGAGCTGACTAAAGTGTAAAGTGAAACAGCTGTGGATGTCTGAGAATCATTGGTACAAATATGATTTTTCTTTGGTGGAGCAGTACTGTATAACTGTAAATGTGTATGAAATAATAACCACTGTATAACTGTAAATGTGTATGAAATAATAATCACTGTATAACTGTAAATGTGTATGAAATAATAATCACTGTATAACTGTAAATGTGTATGAAATAATAACCACTGTATAACTGTAAATGTGTATGAAATAATAATCACTGTATAACTGTAAATGTGTATGAAATAATAATCACTGTATAACTGTAAATGTGTATGAAATAATAATCACTGTATAACTGTAAATGTGTATGAAATAATAATCACTGTATAACTGTAAATGTGTATGAAATAATAACCACTGTATAACTGTAAATGTGTATGAAATAATAACCACTGTATAACTGTAAATGTGTATGAAATAATAATCACTGTATAACTGTAAATGTGTATGAAATAATAACCACTGTATAACTGTAAATGTGTATGAAATAATAATCACTGTATAACTGTAAATGTGTATGAAATAATAATCACTGTATAACTGTAAATGTGTATGAAATAATAACCACTGTATAACTGTAAATGTGTATGAAATAATAATCACTGTATAACTGTAAATGTGTATGAAATAATAATCACTGTATAACTGTAAATGTGTATGAAATAATAATCACTGTATAACTGTAAATGTGTATGAAATAATAACCACTGTATAACTGTAAATGTGTATGAAATAATAACCACTGTATAACTGTAAATGTGTATGAAATAATAACCACTGTATAACTGTAAATGTGTATGAAATAATAATCACTGTATAACTGTAAATGTGTATGAAATAATAACCACTGTATAACTGTAAATGTGTATGAAATAATAATCACTGTATAACTGTAAATGTGTATGAAATAATAATCACTGTATAACTGTAAATGTGTATGAAATAATAATCACTGTATAACTGTAAATGTGTATGAAATAATAACCACTGTATAACTGTAAATGTGTATGAAATAATAACCACTGTATAACTGTAAATGTGTATGAAATAATAACCACTGTATAACTGTAAATGTGTATGAAATAATAATCACTGTATAACTGTAAATGTGTATGAAATAATAACCACTGTATAACTGTAAATGTGTATGAAATAATAACCACTGTATAACTGTAAATGTGTATGAAATAATAATCACTGTATAACTGTAAATGTGTATGAAATAATAACCACTGTATAACTGTAAATGTGTATGAAATAATAACCACTGTATAACTGTAAATGTGTATGAAATAATAATCACTGTATAACTGTAAATGTGTATGAAATAATAATCACTGTATAACTGTAAATGTGTATGAAATAATAATCACTGTATAACTGTAAATGTGTATGAAATAATAATCACTGTATAACTGTAAATGTGTATGAAATAATAATCACTGTATAACTGTAAATGTGTATGAAATAATAATCACTGTATAACTGTAAATGTGTATGAAATAATCATATATCACATATTTTGGGGGAAATATTCAAATTGGCCTCAGAATATCAGCAGATCTTTGACCCGTTTCATTTCATTTAAGTCCTGCTCAGTGATGTCCTGCTCAGTGACGTCCTGCTCAGCAATGTCCTGCTCAGTGATGTCCTGCTCAGCGATGTCCTGCTCAGCGATGTCCTGCTCAGTGATGTCCTGCTCAGTGATGACGTGCTCAGTGACGTCCTCCTCAGTGACGTCCTGCTCAGTGATGTCTTGCTCAGCGATGTCCTGCTCAGTCATGTCCTGCTCAGTCATGTCCTGCTCAGCGATGTCCTGCTCAGTGATGTCCTGCTCAGTCATGTCCTGCTCAGTCATGTCCTGCTCAGTCATGTCCTGCTCAGCGATGTCCTGCTCAGTGATGTCCTGCTCAGCGATGTCCTGCTCAGTGATGTCCTGCTCAGTGATGTCCTGCTCAGTGATGTCCTGCTCAGTGATGTCCTGCTCAGTGATGTCGCTCAGTGATGTCCTGCTCAGTGATGTCCTGCTCAGTCATGTCCTGCTCAGCGATGTCCTGCTCAGTGATGACGTGCTCAGTCATGTCCTGCTCAGCGATGTCCTGCTCAGTCATGTCCTGCTCAGTCATGTCCTGCTCAGCGATGTCCTGCTCAGTCATGTCCTGCTCAGTCATGTCCTGCTCAGTCATGTCCTGCTCAGTCATGTCCTGCTCAGCGATGTCCTGCTCAGTGATGACGTGCTCAGTCATGTCCTGCTCAGCGATGTCGTGCTCAGTCATGTCCTGCTCAGTGATGTCCTGCTCAGCGATGTCCTGCTCAGTGATGCCCTGCTCAGTGATATCCTGCTCAGTGATGTCCTGCTCAGTGATGTCCTGCTCAGTGATGTCCTGCTCAGCGATGTCCTGCTCAGTGATGTCCTGCTCAGTGATGTCCTGCTCAGTGATATCCTTCTCAGTGATGTCGCTCAGTGATGTCCTGCTCAGTGATGTCCTGCTCAGCGATGTCCTGCTCAGTGATATCCTTCTCAGTGATGTCGCTCAGTCATGTCCTGCTCAGTGATGTCCTGCTCAGTCATGTCCTGCTCAGTCATGTCCTGCTCAGCGATGTCCTGCTCAGTCATGTCCTGCTCAGTCATGTCCTGCTCAGCGATGTCCTGCTCAGTGATGTCCTGCTCAGTCATGTCCTGCTCAGTCATGTCCTGCTCAGTCATGTCCTGCTCAGCGATGTCCTGCTCAGTGATGACGTGCTCAGCGATGTCGTGCTCAGCGATGTCGTGCTCAGTCATGTCATGCTCAGTGATGTCCTGCTCAGCGATGTCCTGCTCAGTGATGTCCTGCTCAGTGATATCCTGCTCAGTGATGTCCTGCTCAGTGATGTCCTGCTCAGTGATGTCCTGCTCAGTGATATCGTGCTCAGTCATGTCCTGCTCAGTGATGTCCTGCTCAGTGATGTCCTGCTCAGTCATGTCCTGCTCAGTCATGTCCTGCTCAGTGATATCGTGCTCAGTCATGTCCTGCTCAGTGATGTCCTGCTCAGTGATGTCCTGCTCAGCGATGTCCTAATCAGCGATGTCCTGCTCAGTGATGTCCTGCTCAGTCATGTCCTGCTCAGTCATGTCCTGCTCAGTCATGTCCTGCTCAGTGATGTCCTGCTCAGTCATGTCCTGCTCAGTCATGTCCTGCTCAGCGATGTCCTGCTCAGTCATGTCCTGCACAGTGATGTCCTGCTCAGTCATGTCCTGCTCAGTCATGTCCTGCTCAGTCATGTCCTGCTCAGCGATGTCCTGCTCAGTGATGACGTGCTCAGCGATGTCGTGCTCAGCGATGTCGTGCTCAGTCATGTCATGCTCAGTGATGTCCTGCTCAGCGATGTCCTGCTCAGTGATGTCCTGCTCAGTGATATCCTGCTCAGTGATGTCCTGCTCAGTGATGTCCTGCTCAGTGATGTCCTGCTTAGTGATATCGTGCTCAGTCATGTCCTGCTCAGTGATGTCCTGCTCAGTGATGTCCTGCTCAGTCATGTCCTGCTCAGTCATGTCCTGCTCAGTGATGTCCTGCTCAGTCATGTCCTGCTCAGTGATGTCCTGCTCAGTGATGTCCTGCTCAGCGATGTCCTGCTCAGCGATGTCCTGCTCAGTGATGTCCTGCTCAGTCATGTCCTGCTCAGTCATGTCCTGCTCAGTCATGTCCTGCTCAGTGATGTCCTGCTCAGTCATATCCTGCTCTGTCATGTCCTGCTCAGTCATGTCCTGCTCAGTGATGTCCTGCTCAGTCATGTCCTGCTCAGTCATGTCCTGCTCAGTCATGTCCTGCTCAGCGATGTCCTGCTCAGTCATGTCCTGCACAGTGATGTCCTGCTCAGTCATGTCCTGCTCAGTCATGTCCTGCTCAGTCATGTCCTGCTCAGCGATGTCCTGCTCATTGATGTCCTGCTCAGTGATGTCCTGCTCAGTGATGTCCTGCTCAGTCATGTCCTGCTCAGTGATGTCCTGCTCAGTCATGTCCTGCTCAGTGATGTCCTGCTCAGTCATGTCCTGCTCAGTGATGTCGCTCAGTGATGTCCTGCTCAGTGATGTCCTGCTCAGTGATGTCCTGCTCAGTGATGTCCTGCTCAGTCATGTCCTGCTCAGTGATGTCCTGCTCAGTCATGTCCTGCTCAGTGATGTCCTGCTCAGTCATGTCCTGCTCAGTGATGTCCTGCTCAGTCATGTCCTGCTCAGTCATGTCCTGCTCAGCGATGTCCTGCTCAGTCATGTCCTGCACAGTGATGTCCTGCTCAGTCATGTCCTGCTCAGTCATGTCCTGCTCAGTCATGTCCTGCTCAGCGATGGCCTGCTCAGTGATGTCCTGCTCAGTGATGTCCTGCTCAGTGATGTCCTGCTCAGTGATGTCCTGCTCAGTGATGTCCTGCTCATTGATGTCCTGCTCAGTCATGTCCTGCTCAGTGATGTCCTGCTCAGTGATGTCCTGCTCAGTGATGTCCTGCTCAGTGATGTCCTACTCAGTCATGTCCTGCTCAGTCATGTCCTGCTCAGTGATGTCCTGCTCAGTCATGTCCTGCTCAGTGATGTCCTGCTCAGTGATGTCCTACTCAGTCATGCCCTGCTCAGTCATGTCCTGCTCAGTGATGTCCTGCTCAGTCATGTCCTGCTCAGTCATGTCCTGCTCAATCATGTCCTGCTCAGTCATGTCCTGCTCAGCGATGTCCTGCTCAGTGATGTCCTGCTCAGCGATGTCCTGCTCAGTCATGTCCTGCTCAGCGATGTCCTGCTCAGTCATGTCCTGCTCAGCGATGTCCTGCTCAGTCATGTCCTGCTCAGTGATGTCCTGCTCAGTCATGTCCTGCTCAGTGATGTCCTGCTCAGTCATGTCCTGCTCAGTGATGTCCTGCTCAGTCATGTCCTGCTCAGTGATGTCCTGCTCAGTCATGTCCTGCTCAGTGATGTCCTGCTCAGTGATGTCCTGCTCAGTCATGTCCTGCTCAGCGATGTCCTGCTCAGTCATGTCCTGCTCAGTGATGTCCTGCTCAGTCATGTCCTGCTCAGTGATGTCCTGCTCAGTCATGTCCTGCTCAGTGATGTCCTGCTCAGTCATGTCCTGCTCAGTGATGTCCTGCTCAGTCATGTCCTGCTCAGTGATGTCCTGCTCAGTCATGTCCTGCTCAGTGATGTCCTGCTCAGTCATGTCCTGCTCAGCGATGTCCTGCTCAGTCATGTCCTGCTCAGTGATGTCCTGCTCAGTCATGTCCTGCTCAGTGTTGTCCTGCTCAGTCATGTCCTGCTCAGTGATGTCCTGCTCAGTCATGTCCTGCTCAGTGATGTCCTGCTCAGTCATGTCCTGCTCAGTGATGTCCTGCTCAGTCATGTCCTGCTCAGTGATGTCCTGCTCAGTCATGTCCTGCTCAGTGATGTCCTGCTCAGTCATGTCCTGCTCAGTGATGTCCTGCTCAGTCATGTCCTGCTCAGTGATGTCCTGCTCAGTCATGTCCTGCTCAGTGATGTCCTGCTCATTCATGTCCTGCTCAGTGATGTCCTGCTCAGTGATGTCCTACTCAGTCATGTCCTGCTCAGTCATGTCCTGCTCAGTGATGTCCTGCTCAGTCATGTCCTGCTCAGTCATGTCCTGCTCAGTCATGTCCTGCTCAGTCATGTCCTGCTCAGCGATGTCCTGCTCAGTGATGTCCTGCTCAGCGATGTCCTGCTCAGTCATGTCCTGCTCAGCGATGTCCTGCTCAGTCATGTCCTGCTCAGTGATGTCCTGCTCAGTCATGTCCTGCTCAGTGATGTCCTGCTCAGTCATGTCCTGCTCAGTGATGTCCTGCTCAGTCATGTCCTGCTCAGCGATGTCCTGCTCAGTCATGTCCTGCTCAGTCATGTCCTGCTCAGCGATGTCCTGCTCAGTCATGTCCTGCACAGTGATGTCCTGCTCAGTCATGTCCTGCTCAGTCATGTCCTGCTCAGTCATGTCCTGCTCAGCGATGTCCTGCTCATTGATGTCCTGCTCAGTGATGTCCTGCTCAGTGATGTCCTGCTCAGTCATGTCCTGCTCAGTGATGTCCTGCTCAGTCATGTCCTGCTCAGTGATGTCCTGCTCAGTCATGTCCTGCTCAGTGATGTCGCTCAGTGATGTCCTGCTCAGTGATGTCCTGCTCAGTGATGTCCTGCTCAGTGATGTCCTGCTCAGTCATGTCCTGCTCAGTGATGTCCTGCTCAGTCATGTCCTGCTCAGTGATGTCCTGCTCAGTCATGTCCTGCTCAGTGATGTCCTGCTCAGTCATGTCCTGCTCAGTCATGTCCTGCTCAGCGATGTCCTGCTCAGTCATGTCCTGCACAGTGATGTCCTGCTCAGTCATGTCCTGCTCAGTCATGTCCTGCTCAGTCATGTCCTGCTCAGCGATGGCCTGCTCAGTGATGTCCTGCTCAGTGATGTCCTGCTCAGTGATGTCCTGCTCAGTGATGTCCTGCTCAGTGATGTCCTGCTCAGTGATGTCCTGCTCAGTCATGTCCTGCTCAGTGATGTCCTGCTCAGTGATGTCCTGCTCAGTGATGTCCTGCTCAGTGATGTCCTACTCAGTCATGTCCTGCTCAGTCATGTCCTGCTCAGTGATGTCCTGCTCAGTCATGTCCTGCTCAGTGATGTCCTGCTCAGTGATGTCCTACTCAGTCATGCCCTGCTCAGTCATGTCCTGCTCAGTGATGTCCTGCTCAGTCATGTCCTGCTCAGTCATGTCCTGCTCAATCATGTCCTGCTCAGTCATGTCCTGCTCAGCGATGTCCTGCTCAGTGATGTCCTGCTCAGCGATGTCCTGCTCAGTCATGTCCTGCTCAGCGATGTCCTGCTCAGTCATGTCCTGCTCAGCGATGTCCTGCTCAGTCATGTCCTGCTCAGTGATGTCCTGCTCAGTCATGTCCTGCTCAGTGATGTCCTGCTCAGTCATGTCCTGCTCAGTGATGTCCTGCTCAGTCATGTCCTGCTCAGTGATGTCCTGCTCAGTCATGTCCTGCTCAGTGATGTCCTGCTCAGTGATGTCCTGCTCAGTCATGTCCTGCTCAGCGATGTCCTGCTCAGTCATGTCCTGCTCAGTGATGTCCTGCTCAGTCATGTCCTGCTCAGTGATGTCCTGCTCAGTCATGTCCTGCTCAGTGATGTCCTGCTCAGTCATGTCCTGCTCAGTGATGTCCTGCTCAGTCATGTCCTGCTCAGTGATGTCCTGCTCAGTCATGTCCTGCTCAGTGATGTCCTGCTCAGTCATGTCCTGCTCAGCGATGTCCTGCTCAGTCATGTCCTGCTCAGTGATGTCCTGCTCAGTCATGTCCTGCTCAGTGTTGTCCTGCTCAGTCATGTCCTGCTCAGTGATGTCCTGCTCAGTCATGTCCTGCTCAGTGATGTCCTGCTCAGTCATGTCCTGCTCAGTGATGTCCTGCTCAGTCATGTCCTGCTCAGTGATGTCCTGCTCAGTCATGTCCTGCTCAGTGATGTCCTGCTCAGTCATGTCCTGCTCAGTGATGTCCTGCTCAGTCATGTCCTGCTCAGTGATGTCCTGCTCAGTCATGTCCTGCTCAGTGATGTCCTGCTCATTCATGTCCTGCTCAGTGATGTCCTGCTCAGTGATGTCCTACTCAGTCATGTCCTGCTCAGTCATGTCCTGCTCAGTGATGTCCTGCTCAGTCATGTCCTGCTCAGTCATGTCCTGCTCAGTCATGTCCTGCTCAGTCATGTCCTGCTCAGCGATGTCCTGCTCAGTGATGTCCTGCTCAGCGATGTCCTGCTCAGTCATGTCCTGCTCAGCGATGTCCTGCTCAGTCATGTCCTGCTCAGTGATGTCCTGCTCAGTCATGTCCTGCTCAGTGATGTCCTGCTCAGTCATGTCCTGCTCAGTGATGTCCTGCTCAGTCATGTCCTGCTCAGCGATGTCCTGCTCAGTCATGTCCTGCTCAGTGATGTCCTGCGCAGTCATGTCCTGCTCAATGATGTCCTGCTCAGTCATGTCCTGCTCATTGATGTCCTGCTCAGTCATGTCCTGCTCAGTGATGTCCTGCTCAGTCATGTCCTGCTCAGTGATGTCCTGCTCAGTCATGTCCTGCTCAGTGATGTCCTGCTCAGTCATGTCCTGCTCAGTGATGTCCTGCTCAGTCATGTCCTGCTCAGCGATGTCCTGCTCAGTCATGTCCTGCTCAGTGATGTCCTGCGCAGTCATGTCCTGCTCAGTGATGTCCTGCTCAGTCATGTCCTGCTCAGTGATGTCCTGCTCAGTCATGTCCTGCTCAGCGATGTCCTGCTCAGTCATGTCCTGCTCAGTGATGTCCTGCTCAGTCATGTCCTGCTCAGTGATGTCCTGCTCAGTCATGTCCTGCTCAGTGATGTCCTGCTCAGTCATGTCCTGCTCAGCGATGTCCTGCTCAGTCATGTCCTGCTCAGTGATGTCCTGCTCAGTCATGTCCTGCTCAGTGATGTCCTGCGCAGTCATGTCCTGCTCAGTGATGTCCTGCTCAGTCATGTCCTGCTCAGCGATGTCCTGCTCAGTGATGTCCTGCTCAGTCATGTCCTGCTCAGTGATGTCCTGCTCAGTGATGTCCTGCTCAGCGATGTCCTGCTCAGTCATGTCCTGCTCAGTCATGTCCTGCTCAGCGATGTCCTGCTCAGTGATGTCCTGCTCAGTCATGTCCTGCTCAGTCATGTCCTGCTCAGTCATGTCCTGCTCAGCGATGTCCTGCTCAGTGATGACGTGCTCAGCGATGTCGTGCTCAGTCATGTCCTGCTCAGTGATGTCCTGCTCAGTGATGTCCTGCTCAGTCATGTCCTGCTCAGTCATGTCCTGCTCAGTGATGTCCTGCTCAGTCATGTCCTGCTCAATGATGTCCTGCTCAGTGATGTCCTGCTCAGTCATGTCCTGCTCAGTGATGTCCTGCTCAGTGATGTCCTGCTCAGCGATGTCCTGCTCAGCGATGTCCTGCTCAGTGATGTCCTGCTCAGTCATGTCCTGCTCAGTGATGTCCTGCTCAGTGATGTCCTGCTCAGCGATGTCCTGCTCAGTGATGTCCTGCTCAGTGATATCCTGCTCAGCGATGTCCTGCTCAGCGATGTCCTGCTCAGTGATGTCCTGCTCAGTCATGTCCTGCTCAGTGATGTCCTGCTCAGTCATGTCCTGCTCAGTGATGTCCTGCTCAGTCATGTCCTGCTCAGTGATGTCCTGCTCAGTCATGTCCTGCTCAGTGATGTCCTGCTCAGTCATGTCCTGCTCAGTGATGTCCTGCTCATTCATGTCCTGCTCAGTGATGTCCTGCTCAGTGATGTCCTACTCAGTCATGTCCTGCTCAGTCATGTCCTGCTCAGTCATGTCCTGCTCAGTCATGTCCTGCTCAGTCATGTCCTGCTCAGTCATGTCCTGCTCAGTCATGTCCTGCTCAGCGATGTCCTGCTCAGTGATGTCCTGCTCAGCGATGTCCTGCTCAGTCATGTCCTGCTCAGCGATGTCCTGCTCAGTCATGTCCTGCTCAGTGATGTCCTGCTCAGTCATGTCCTGCTCAGTGATGTCCTGCTCAGTCATGTCCTGCTCAGTGATGTCCTGCTCAGTCATGTCCTGCTCAGCGATGTCCTGCTCAGTCATGTCCTGCTCAGTGATGTCCTGCGCAGTCATGTCCTGCTCAGTGATGTCCTGCTCAGTCATGTCCTGCTCAGTGATGTCCTGCTCAGTCATGTCCTGCTCAGTGATGTCCTGCTCAGTCATGTCCTGCTCAGTGATGTCCTGCTCAGTCATGTCCTGCTCAGTGATGTCCTGCTCAGTCATGTCCTGCTCAGTGATGTCCTGCTCAGTCATGTCCTGCTCAGCGATGTCCTGCTCAGTCATGTCCTGCTCAGTGATGTCCTGCGCAGTCATGTCCTGCTCAGTGATGTCCTGCTCAGTCATGTCCTGCTCAGTGATGTCCTGCTCAGTCATGTCCTGCTCAGCGATGTCCTGCTCAGTCATGTCCTGCTCAGTGATGTCCTGCTCAGTCATGTCCTGCTCAGTGATGTCCTGCTCAGTCATGTCCTGCTCAGTGATGTCCTGCTCAGTCATGTCCTGCTCAGCGATGTCCTGCTCAGTCATGTCCTGCTCAGTGATGTCCTGCTCAGTCATGTCCTGCTCAGTGATGTCCTGCGCAGTCATGTCCTGCTCAGTGATGTCCTGCTCAGTCATGTCCTGCTCAGCGATGTCCTGCTCAGTGATGTCCTGCTCAGTCATGTCCTGCTCAGTGATGTCCTGCTCAGTGATGTCCTGCTCAGCGATGTCCTGCTCAGTCATGTCCTGCTCAGTCATGTCCTGCTCAGCGATGTCCTGCTCAGTGATGTCCTGCTCAGTCATGTCCTGCTCAGTCATGTCCTGCTCAGTCATGTCCTGCTCAGCGATGTCCTGCTCAGTGATGACGTGCTCAGCGATGTCGTGCTCAGTCATGTCCTGCTCAGTGATGTCCTGCTCAGTGATGTCCTGCTCAGTCATGTCCTGCTCAGTCATGTCCTGCTCAGTGATGTCCTGCTCAGTCATGTCCTGCTCAATGATGTCCTGCTCAGTGATGTCCTGCTCAGTCATGTCCTGCTCAGTGATGTCCTGCTCAGTGATGTCCTGCTCAGCGATGTCCTGCTCAGCGATGTCCTGCTCAGTGATGTCCTGCTCAGTCATGTCCTGCTCAGTGATGTCCTGCTCAGTGATGTCCTGCTCAGCGATGTCCTGCTCAGTGATGTCCTGCTCAGTGATATCCTGCTCAGCGATGTCCTGCTCAGCGATGTCCTGCTCAGTGATGTCCTGCTCAGTCATGTCCTGCTCAGTGATGTCCTGCTCAGTCATGTCCTGCTCAGCGATGTCCTGCTCAGTCATGTCCTGCTCAGTGATGTCCTGCGCAGTCATGTCCTGCTCAGTGATGTCCTGCTCAGTCATGTCCTGCTCAGTGATGTCCTGCTCAGTCATGTCCTGCTCAGCGATGTCCTGCTCAGTCATGTCCTGCTCAGCGATGTCCTGCTCAGTCATGTCCTGCTCAGTGATGTCCTGCACAGTCATGTCCTGCTCAGTGATGTCCTGCTCAGTCATGTCCTGCTCAGTGATGTCCTGCTCAGTCATGTCCTGCTCAGCGATGTCCTGCTCAGTCATGTCCTGCTCAGTGATGTCCTGCTCAGTCATGTCCTGCTCAGTGATGTCCTGCTCAGTCATGTCCTGCTCAGTGATGTCCTGCACAGTCATGTCCTGCTCAGTGATGTCCTGCTCAGTCATGTCCTGCTCAGTGATGTCCTGCTCAGTCATGTCCTGCTCAGCGATGTCCTGCTCAGTCATGTCCTGCTCAGTGATGTCCTGCTCAGTCATGTCCTGCTCAGTGATGTCCTGCTCAGTCATGTCCTGCTCAGTGATGTCCTGCTCAGTCATGTCCTGCTCAGCGATGTCCTGCTCAGTCATGTCCTGCTCAGCGATGTCCTGCTCAGTCATGTCCTGCTCAGTGATGTCCTGCTCAGTCATGTCCTGCTCAGTGATGTCCTGCTCAGTCATGTCCTGCTCAGCGATGTCCTGCTCAGTCATGTCCTGCTCAGTGATGTCCTGCTCAGTCATGTCCTGCTCAGTGATGTCCTGCTCAGTCATGTCCTGCTCAGCGATGTCCTGCTCAGTCATGTCCTGCTCAGTGATGTCCTGCTCAGTCATGTCCTGCTCAGCGATGTCCTGCTCAGTCATGTCCTGCTCAGGGATGTCCTGCTCAGTCATGTCCTGCTCAGTGATGTCCTGCTCAGTCATGTCCTGCTCAGCGATGTCCTGCTCAGTCATGTCCTGCTCAGTGATGTCCTGCTCAGTCATGTCCTGCTCAGCGATGTCCTGCTCAGTCATGTCCTGCTCAGTGATGTCCTGCTCAGTCATGTCCTGCTCAGCGATGTCCTGCTCAGTCATGTCCTGCTCAGTGATGTCCTGCTCAGTCATGTCCTGCTCAGTGATGTCCTGCTCAGTCATGTCCTGCTCAGCGATGTCCTGCTCAGTCATGTCCTGCTCAGCGATGTCCTGCTCAGTCATGTCCTGCTCAGTGATGTCCTGCTCAGTCATGTCCTGCTCAGCGATGTCCTGCTCAGTCATGTCCTGCTCAGTGATGTCCTGCTCAGTCATGTCCTGCTCAGTGATGTCCTGCTCAGTCATGTCCTGCTCAGTGATGTCCTGCTCAGTCATGTCCTGCTCAGCGATGTCCTGCTCAGTCATGTCCTGCTCAGTGATGTCCTGCTCAGTCATGTCCTGCTCAGTGATGTCCTGCTCAGTCATGTCCTGCTCAGTGATGTCCTGCTCAGTCATGTCCTGCTCAGCGATGTCCTGCTCAGTCATGTCCTGCTCAGCGATGTCCTGCTCAGTCATGTCCTGCTCAGCGATGTCCTGCTCAGTCATGTCCTGCTCAGTGATGTCCTGCTCAGTCATGTCCTGCTCAGCGATGTCCTGCTCAGTCATGTCCTGCTCAGTGATGTCCTGCTCAGTCATGTCCTGCTCAGCGATGTCCTGCTCAGTCATGTCCTGCTCAGTGATGTCCTGCTCAGTCATGTCCTGCTCAGCGATGTCCTGCTCAGTCATGTCCTGCTCAGCGATGTCCTGCTCAGTCATGTCCTGCTCAGTGATGTCCTGCTCAGTCATGTCCTGCTCAGTGATGTCCTGCTCAGTCATGTCCTGCTCAGCGATGTCCTGCTCAGTCATGTCCTGCTCAGCGATGTCCTGCTCAGTCATGTCCTGCTCAGTGATGTCCTGCTCAGTCATGTCCTGCTCAGTGATGTGGTGGATTCTTATATTACTCTGTTCAACTGAAAGCTTCTCAGAATCGGCCACAGTATAAAGTTCAGTGACACCATGGTTTTTCTTTCTGCTGATGCAGCTCTGGAGCCGGTTACGAATCTCCATGAACCAGTTCGATCAGGCTCTATAAAAAATATGCCACTGTGAACAAGGAGCTAGTGTTCAGGAGGAAACAAGGTCAAAACGAGGAGGCGTTGAGCTGCTCATCGGGGGATTGAAGGTGTCGTGGAAATGCAGAGGGTTAACTGAGAGTAATGAAAACTGTAGTGAGAAGTGTTTTCATACAGTCCACACTTGTGAAGGGATGAGTCGGGATGTGAGGCCAGAAAATCACCAAGACAAAAAGAGAAGGGAAGGGCATTTAAAGAGGAGTCTGAGGATAAAAAGTACACAGGAAATAAGCAGGAAGAGAAAGTTCTGACAGGAAGGTGCAGTGTGGGTCAGACGAGCTTCATGGTGTTGACAGCAGAGATGTTGAAAAAGTGTCACAAAAGGTGCTCAGGAGAAAATACACAAAAAGAATGGAAGCATTTGTAAATCCAGAGGGCGAAACCTCTCAGGACGGCACAGTGATTGTTCAAAAGAATGAGATTGTGATGGTGAAGGACAGAACCAGGAAGAAGGTGCAGCAGAGTTGAAACTGTCTACATGCTGCATGGTTCATGTCCATATGTGGTTGGGATTTTGAAAGGTCTCAGAAATTCTCAGAAAGTTTATTGAGTTAATGTTAATGAAATCATTACAATATCTGATATCAAGAAATCAGAGCGACCTGGTCTGAAGGACAGAGGCCCTGATCATGGCAGCACAGAGGCCCTGAACACCAGATCAATACAGGCCAGATCTACCACACCAGACAAGACCAAAGGTGTAGGCTGTGCAAAGGGGCCCTGAGACCATCCCACACATAACTGCAGGTGCAAGATGCTGGCAGGGACAGCATACATGGAGCGCCATAACCAGGAGCTGGCATAGTGTACAGAAACATCTGAGCAGAGAACGGGCAGGAGACCCCAAGGACAAAGTGGAAACACGTCCAAAGATGGGGGAGAACGACAGAGCCAAGGTCCTCTGGGACCTCCAAATACAGACAGACCGAATGGTAATGGAGAACCAGCCGGACATAGTGGTGGTCTCAAGGGTCAGAGGAAAGACTCTGTGGTTGATGTGATGATATATAATATCAGATATCAATATCAGAAAAAGGAACACGAGAAACTGGAGGAATGCCAAGAAGACGAGGAAGGTGAAGGAGAACGTGGTGCCCGAGGTCAAATGGGAGAAGGATGCACTTGACCATCACAGGTCAAAGGAACAGAGATCAAAAGGATGAAAATTAAGATGATGCTGTTTAATATTAATAAGATGTTTCCATTGCTTTTGGTTTATGTTTATTATGTAGTATCTCAAAGAATAACTACATTTTAACTGGTCTTATCAAGGACTAAACTAGGACAAAACCGAACTAAATCAGTTCTATATCAGGTCTATATCAGGTCTAAATCAGGTCTAAATCAGGTCTATATCAGGTCTATATCAGGTCTAAATCAGGTCTAAATCAGGTCTAAATCAGGTCTATATCAGGTCTATATCAGGTCTATATCAGGTCTATATCAGGTCTATATCAGGTCTATATCAGGTCTAAATCAGGTCTATATCAGGTCTATATCAGGTCTAAATCAGGTCTAAATCAGGTCTAAATCAGGTCTATATCAGGTCTATATCAGGTCTAAATCAGGTCTATATCAGGTCTAAATCAGGTCTATATCAGGTCTATATCAGGTCTAAATCAGGTCTAAATCAGGTCTAAATCAGGTCTAAATCAGGTCTAAATCAGGTCTATATCAGGTCTATATCAGGTCTATATCAGGTCTATATCAGGTCTAAATCAGGTCTATATCAGGTCTATATCAGGTCTAAATCAGGTCTAAATCAGGTCTAAATCAGGTCTATATCAGGTCTATATCAGGTCTAAATCAGGTCTATATCAGGTCTAAATCAGGTCTATATCAGGTCTATATCAGGTCTAAATCAGGTCTAAATCAGGTCTAAATCAGGTCTATATCAGGTCTATATCAGGTCTAAATCAGGTCTAAATCAGGTCTAAATCAGGTCTAAATCAGGTCTAAATCAGGTCTAAATCAGGTCTATATCAGGTCTATATCAGGTCTAAATCAGGTCTAAATCAGGTCTAAATCAGGTCTAAATCAGGTCTAAATCAGGTCTATATCAGGTCTATATCAGGTCTAAATCAGGTCTAAATCAGGTCTAAATCAGGTCTAAATCAGGTCTAAATCAGGTCTATATCAGGTCTATATCAGGTCTAAATCAGGTCTAAATCAGGTCTAAATCAGGTCTAAATCAGGTCTAAATCAGGTCTATATCAGGTCTATATCAGGTCTATATCAGGTCTAAATCAGGTCTAAATCAGGTCTAAATCAGGTCTATATCAGGTCTAAATCAGGTCTAAATCAGGTCTATAGCAGGTCTATATCAGGTCTAAATCAGGTCTAAATCAGGTCTAAATCAGGTCTAAATCAGGTCTATATCAGGTCTAAATCAGGTCTATACCAGGTCTATATCAGGTCTAATTCAGGTCTATACTAGGTCTATATCAGGTCTAAATCAGGTCTAAATCAGGTCTATATCAGGACTAGGTGTAGTGGCCTCTGTCTAACCCTGGTGTTATTCAATAGTTATATTTTACAGAGTCTTATATAAGATAATTTCACAGTTTATTCTACACTTTCTCTTCTTTACATCCACAGTTTACTGTTTGATGTTTAAGATTTGAGTGATGAAGGATTTGGACCCAGGTCCATTGAGTGAAGTGTAAGTCTGTCAGCGCTGCAGAGCGAGAGGAGAGAGGTGAGGACAGGTGAGGACAGGTGAGGACAGGAGACAAGGACTAGAATGACAAAAATGAGCCCAACACAAGTGGCTCTGTTCTTCCTCCACGTGGCATCAGACAAGAAATAAGAAATCTCCAAAAGTAAAATCCACAAATTAACGTTTCTATTTGTGACGTATTTATCCAGCCACATCACAACATCAGACTGAACCAGGACTAAACCAGGACTAAACCAGGACTAAACCAGGACTAAACCAGGACTGAACCAGGACTAAACCAGGACTAAACCAGGACTGAACCAGGACTAAACCAGGACTGAACCAGGACTAAACCAGGACTAAACCAGGACTAAACCAGGACTAGACCAGGACTGAACCACATCTAAACCAGGACTAAACCAGGACTAAACCAGGACTAAACCAGAACTAAACCAGGACTAAACCAGGACTGAACCAGGACTAAACCAGGACTAAACCAGGACTAAACCAGGACTAAAATAGGACTGAACCAGGACTAAACCAGGACTGAACCAGGACTGAACCAGGACTAAACCAGGACTGAACCAGGACTAAACCAGGGCTAACCCAGACCTAAACCAGGACTAAATAAGAACTTAAAAATAACTAAAACTGGACTAAACCAGGGCTAAACCAGACCTAGAAGATGACTAAAACTAAGACAATATGGCAGAAATAAAAGACTGAAATCAGGACTAAAACTGGACTAAAACTGGACTAAACCAGGACAAAACCAGGACTTAAGCAGGACCAGGACACATTGCTTTTGTACAAAATATTAACCTTTTATTATAAAAATGTAATAAATATCAACTTTCTCCTCTACTTTTACACCAGACTTCACGTGCACGGTCACACGTGCACACCCCTCGTGCACGCTCATAGTCCACGTGCACGCTCACTCACAGAGACACAAAGATTCACAAGATTCAAAGATTCAAGTCAAGACCAAAAACAGGCTAAGGACACCAAACATAGATGATTTAAGACTAGAATTTAAACATGTTTTCAGCAGCAGAAATGTTGAAAATGCAGATCTAAAATGTTTTCAAACTCCAAATTCTGCTGGATGATTGTTGTAAACAGAAGGTGAGAAATAGTTTTAGTCCAAAACATCGTCAAAGAAAAGGCACTGACGATTCAAGACTTGACAAAGGTTCGAAGGAGCGGACAGGAGTAAAGACTGACAAAAACACAGCAAAAACATGACAAACATTACAAAATAAGTCCAGGAAAATAGTGAAGTCAAATGGAACAGAAAGAGTCCGGTGTGTTTAAGAGTCCACCACAGATCTGGAGGTTAGAAAATGGCCATAACCCAGGTCTGAAGACAGAAGGTGGTGCTACAGGAGGTGGCGCTGCAGGAGGTGACGCTGCAGGAGGTGGCGCTGCAGAAGGTGACGCTGCAGGAGGTGGCGCTGCAGAAGGTGACGCTGCAGGAGGTGGTGCTGCAGGAGGTGGCGCTGCAGGAGGTGACGCTGCAGGAGGTGACGCTGCAGGAGGAGGTGCTGCAGGAGGTGGTGCTGCAGGAGGTGACGCTGCAGAAGGTGACGCTGCAGGAGGTGGTGCTGCAGGAGGTGGTGCTGCAGGAGGTGGTGCTGCAGGAGGTGACGCTGCAGAAGGTGACGCTGCAGGAGGTGGTGCTGGAGGAGGAGGTGCTGCAGAAGGTGACGCTGCAGGAGGTGGTGCTGCAGGAGGTGGTGCTGCAGGAGGTGGTGCTGCAGGAGGTGGTGCTGCAGAAGGTGACGCTGCAGGAGGTGGTGCTGCAGGAGGTGGTGCTGCAGAAGGTGACGCTGCAGGAGGTGGTGCTGCAGGAGGTGGTGCTGCAGAAGGTGACGCTGCAGGAGGTGGTGCTGCAGGAGGTGGTGCTGCAGGAGGAGGTGCTGCAGGAGGTGGCGCTGCAGAAGGTGACGCTGCAGGAGGTGGTGCTGGAGGAGGAGGTGCTGCAGAAGGTGACGCTGCAGGAGGTGGTGCTGGAGGAGGAGGTGCTGCAGGAGGTGGCGCTGCAGGAGGAGGTGCTGCAGGAGGTGGTGCTGCAGGAGGTGGTGCTGCAGGAGGTGACGCTGCAGGAGGTGGTGCTGCAGGAGGTGGTGCTGCAGGAGGTGGTGCTGCAGGAGGAGGTGCTGCAGGAGGTGGTGCTGCAGGAGGTGGTGCTGCAGGAGGTGGTGCTGCAGGAGGTGGTGCTGCAGGAGGAGG
Source organism: Eucyclogobius newberryi (assembly GCF_026437365.1). NCBI lineage: Eukaryota > Metazoa > Chordata > Actinopteri > Gobiiformes > Gobiidae > Eucyclogobius > Eucyclogobius newberryi. The sequence goes on from NW_027315723.1 coordinate 6,785,800, forward strand.
TGCTGCAGGAGGTGGTGCTGCAGGAGGTGGTGCTGCAGGAGGTGGTGCTGCAGGAGGTGGTGCTGCAGGAGGTGGTGCTGGAGGAGGAGGTGCTGCAGAAGGTGACGCTGCAGGAGGTGGTGCTGCAGGAGGTGGTGCTGCAGGAGGTGGTGCTGCAGGAGGTGGTGCTGCAGAAGGTGACGCTGCAGGAGGTGGTGCTGCAGGAGGTGGTGCTGCAGAAGGTGACGCTGCAGGAGGTGGTGCTGCAGGAGGTGGTGCTGCAGAAGGTGACGCTGCAGGAGGTGGTGCTGCAGGAGGTGGTGCTGCAGGAGGAGGTGCTGCAGGAGGTGGCGCTGCAGAAGGTGACGCTGCAGGAGGTGGTGCTGGAGGAGGAGGTGCTGCAGAAGGTGACGCTGCAGGAGGTGGTGCTGGAGGAGGAGGTGCTGCAGGAGGTGGCGCTGCAGGAGGAGGTGCTGCAGGAGGTGGTGCTGCAGGAGGTGGTGCTGCAGGAGGTGACGCTGCAGGAGGTGGTGCTGCAGGAGGTGGTGCTGCAGGAGGTGGTGCTGCAGGAGGAGGTGCTGCAGGAGGTGGTGCTGCAGGAGGTGGTGCTGCAGGAGGTGGTGCTGCAGGAGGAGGTGCTGCAGGAGGAGGTGCTGCAGGAGGTGGCGCTGCAGGAGGAGGTGCTGCAGGAGGAGGGGCGGAGGAAAGGCTGGTCAGGTTCATGTGGAGGAGCTGCCCCGTCGCTTCAGGAATCTGAAACAACAAAACAGATTAAGATGAAAGAATAGTTGGTGCCTGACCTCTGACCTCTGACCTCTGTGTCTGCCCTGTGCTTTAGTCAGTGGCATTCTGACCTCTGACCTCTGTGTCTGCCCTGTGCTTTAGTCAGTGGCATTCTGACCTCTGACCTCTGTGTCTGCCCTGTGCTTTAGTCAGTGGCATTCTGACCTCTGACCTCTGTGTCTGCCCTGTGCTTTAGTCAGTGGCATTCTGACCTCTGACCTCTGTGTCTGCCCTGTGCTTTAGTCAGTGGCATTCTGTGACTGGATATGACGTTTACATGCACTTACAGAGACCAGGACACTCATATTCCTGCACATTCCTGTCCAAAAGCACTGGATATTTAGAGTGGGAACTATGGGAACTATGGGAACTATGGGAACTATGGGAACTATGGGAACTATGACAAAGAGTCAGCAACTTTCTAATCTATGGATTGTAGTATTTTCCAACAGAAAAGGGATGAGAAGATGCTGCCACACTGTTTAGTTTTATTGTGCCAGATACAGATACAAAGAGAAGAATAAAGTGGTTGAACAGCATTATATCCAAGAACACAAGCTGTAGCTCTAATGCTTTTTAACATACAGAACAATCAGTTTTACTTTTGTGGGGTAAAACTACGTTAAAACCTCTATTACAATTTAACTTGAATTAACTGTTACGTATTATAAGACTGAGGAACTTGCATTTCCATTGACTTTTCACCAGATCACAATGAGAGTCGGACCCCTTCACTTCTCACTGCAGCTCGTCACCACATGAACTCTGACCTCCACAATGTGTTCTCGTCCTGTTTTCTGATCTAACTGCTCATGTGCAAAGAACCATTAAACCCCCTCATTTCCCCACGTCACGACCTCTAATGGGACGTGACTGTATCTGTTCTGACCCCAGCCTCCAGCACTGGATGATTCACTTATTGATGTATCTAACAGGGCCCTTGAGACCTGGTTCAAGCAGATGAAAGGGTCAAATAGCTAATGACGTGAATATTATTGGAAACAAAGCTGCTCACCAGTTGTCATTTCAAGTCAGTTCGTGATGGTCAGATTGTATTACTAAACTAAACTCAGATTAAAGTCTACCGTCATTTGAATAACAGAGCTACAGACAGAGCGGTGCCTCTAGTTATCTTCACACCCAGATAATGCTGATGCTATCACGTGACAGAGATCAAGAATAATTATTGTGACAGGCCACGATCTGTGTGTAGTTGTAGTAGCAGCAGCAGTAGCAGTAGCAGTAGCAGTAGCAGTAGCAGTAGCAGTAGAAGTAGCAGTAGTAGTAGTAGTAGTAGTAGTAGTAGTCACACAGTCGGCCCCATTTAAACCTCATGCAGTTGGCTCGGTCGCTCAGACCGTACTGCGACCCACCACCTCCTCTTCTCCTCCTCTGCATCCCTCTCAGCCTAATCCTCCTCTCTACCTTCTCACCATATCTACCACCACCAGTCTCCAGGCCCTGGGGGGAGACACTGAATACAATTAGATCATGGAGTGCCCATAATCGCAACGTCGTCCGCCGGGGTCTGAGCGCCAAATAACCCATGTAATGAAGCTTGCTAAACGATCTTTTCTGTGTTTGTCTGAGTCTCTCCGGGGTGAAGTAGTAGTAGAAGGAGGAGGAGGAGGAGCAGCAATAGTTGTAGTAGTAGTAGTAGTAGTAGTAGTAGTAGTAGTAGTAGTAGTAGTAGTAGTAGTAGGAGTAGTAGTAATAGTAGTAATAGTAGTAGTAGTAGTAGTAGTAGTAGTAGTAGTAGTAGTAGGAGTAGGAGTAGTAGTAATAGTAGTAATAGTAGTAGTAGTAGTAGTAGTAGTAGTAGTAGGAGTAGGAGGAGGAGGAGAAGGAGCAGTAACAGTAGTAGTAGTAGTAGTAGTAGTAGTAGTAGGAGTAGGAGTAGCAGTAGTAGTAGTAGTACTCACAGTGTAGTTGGTATGGGGTCGTTGAAGGCGTGGTCTCTGGAGCAGAGCTGCAGCCTCAGCCTCTCCTCCATCTCCTGAAACATCAGATTCAGAATCAGAAAAGGTTTAATGTCAATGAACAGAATTCACAAACATAAGAACTTGATTTAGTGATACAGTTCAAGATCAAACATAAGAAACATAAGAACATAAGAAAACCAGGACTGAACCACATCTAAACCAGGACTAAACCAGGACTGAACCAGGACTGAACCACATCTAAACCAGGACTAAACCAGGACTGAACCACATCTAAACCAGGACTAAACCAGGACTGAACCACATCTAAACCAGGACTAAACCAGGACTGAACCACATCTAAACCAGGACTAAACCAGGACAGAACCAGGACTGAACCACATCTAAACCAGGACTAAACCAGGACTGAACCACATCTAAACCAGGACTAAGTGGAGCGCGTAGTGAAGTTCCAGTACCTGTCTACTGATGGCACCGCTGTAAGTGGGTAGAGGGGGAGGGGCTTGAGGATAGGAGGGCGGAACCGGCAGGTGGTCGTCATAGCGACGGTAGGACTGAGCCAGGACTGGGGAGTCTGACTCGACCGGGATCTGGAATCTGGATTGGTCCCATTTCTGGCCATCTCCACTGCAACAAAAGACTGTATCAGGAATAAACCACAAACCACGTACCCCTGGTCTAAACCAATACTAAACCTGGACTAAACCAAGACTAAACCTGGTCTAAACCAATACTAAACCTGGTCTAAACCAATACTAAACCTGGACTAAACCAAGACTAAACCTGGTCTAAACCAATACTAAACCTGGTCTAAACCAATACTAAACCTGGACTAAACCAAGACTAAACCTGGTCTAAACCAATACTAAACCTGGTCTAAACCAATACTAAACCTGGACTAAACCAAGACTAAACCTGGTCTAAACCAATACTAAACCTGGTCTAAACCAATACTAAACCTGGACTAAACCAAGACTAAACCTGGTCTAAACCAATACTAAACCTGGTCTAAACCAATACTAAACCTGGACTAAACCAAGACTAAACCTGGTCTAAACCAATACTAAACCTGGTCTAAACCAATACTAAACCTGGACTAAACCAAGACTAAACCTGGTCTAAACCAATACTAAACCTGGACTAAACCTAGACTAAACCTGGACTAAACCAAGACTAAACCTGGTCTAAACCAAGACTAAACCTTGACTAAACCAAGACTAAACCTGGACTAAACCAAGACTAAACCTGGTCTAAACCAAGAATTAACCTGGACTAAACCAAGACTAAACCTGGACTAAACCAAGACTTAACCTGGACTAAACCAATACTTAACCTGGTCTAAACCAATACTTAACCTGGACTAAACCAAGACTTAACCTGGACTAAACCAATACTTAACCTGGACTAAACCAAGACTTAACCTGGACTAAACCAATACTTAACCTGGACTAAACCAAGACTTAACCTGGACTAAACCAATACTTAACCTGGACTAAACCAAGACTTAACCTGGACTAAACCAATACTTAACCTGGACTAAACCAGGACTAAACCTGGACTAAACTTGGACTAAACCTGGACTAAACCAAGACTAAACCTGGACTAAACCAAGACTAAACCTGGTCTAAACCAATACTTAACCTGGACTAAACCAGGACTAAACCTGGACTAAACTTGGACTAAACCTGGACTAAACCAATACTTAACCTGGACTAAACCAAGACTTAACCTGGACTAAACTTGGACTAAACCTGGACTAAACCAAGACTAAACCTGGTCTAAACCAAGACTAAACCTGGTCTAAACCAATACTTAACCTGGACTAAACCAAGACTTAACCTGGACTAAACCAATACTTAACTTGGACTAAACCTGGACTAAACCAAGACTTAACCTGGATTTAACCAGGACTTAACCAAGACTAAACCAGGACTAGACCAGGACTAGACCAGGACTATACCAGGACTAAACCAGGACTAAACCAGGACTAGACCAGGACTAGAGCAGGACTAAACCAGGACTAAACCAGTACTAGACCAGGACTAAACCAGGACTAAACCTGGACTAAACCTGGACTAAACCAAAAATAAACCAGGAGTGAACCAGGACTAAACCTGGTCTAAACCAAGACTTAACCTGGACTTAACCAGGACTAAACTAGGACTAAACCAGGACTAAACCTGGACAAAACCAGGACTAAACCTGGACTAAATCTGGACTAAACCTGGTCTAAACCAAAAATAAACCAGGACTGAACCAGGATTAAACCAGGAATAGACCAGGATTAAACCTGGACTGAACCTGGACTGAACCTGGTCTAAACCAAGACTGAACCAGGACTAAACCAGAACTAGACCAGGACTAAACCAAGACTTAACCTGGACTAAACCAGAACTAGACCAGGACTAAACCAGGACTAAACCAAGACTTAACCTGGACTAAACCAGAACTAGACCAGGACTAAACCAGGACTAAACCAGGACTAAACCAGGACTAGACCAGGACTCACCTGATTGCATTGTTGTCATCTTCTGGCTCCTGTTGTCGTAGAAACTTGGACAGGACGCAGACGATCACCACAGCGACAAACAAGAAGCAGAGGACGGAGCCGACGGCGCCAAAAACGAGGAGCGTCTCCGAAACGAACTCTTCACAGTGTTCGCCCCGAAAGAACCAGTTCTCCCCCACACGACACCTTTAAACATGCACACGACACCTTTAAACATGCACACGACACCTTTAAACATGCACACGACACCTTTAAACATGCACACGACACCTTTAAACATGCACACGACACCTTTAAACATACACACGACACCTTTAAACATGCATACGACACCTTTAAACATGCACACGACACCTTTAAACATACACACGACACCTTTAAACATGCACACGACACCTTTAAACATACACACACCTTTAAACACCTTTAAACATACACACGACACCTTTAAACATGCATACGACACCTTTAAACATGCACACGACACCTTTAAACATGCACACGACACCTTTAAACATACACACGACACCTTTAAACATGCATACGACACCTTTAAACATACACACGACACCTTTAAACATGCACACGACACCTTTAAACATACACACGACACCTTTAAACATGCATACGACACCTTTAAACATACACACGACACCTTTAAACATGCACACGACACCTTTAAACATACACACGACACCTTTAAACATGCACACGACACCTTTAAACATACACACACCTTTAAACACCTTTAAACATACACACCACACCTTTAAACATGCACACCACACCTTTAAACATACACACAACACCTTTAAACATGCACACACACAAACACGCACACACACACACACACTCACACACACACACACACACACACGCACACACACACACACTCACACACACACACACGCACACACACGCACACACACACACACACAGCTCTGAAGTTTATAGACTACTGTCCCTCTATTTGTCTAATGTCTGTCTGTCTTTTGGGTTTTTTGCTCGTTTGTTCTTGTTGTACAACTATTGTTACTGTTTTGTATCTGTAATTTTAAAAAGTTTTATATCACAATATATTCATATATTTCATCCTTTTAGCACAGCCCTACTCCAAAGGTATCCATCTTTTGTGTTCATCGCAGGAGTTTTTTGTATTTTTATCACCAAGAAATTAGGGCTGCGGCAATTAATCAACTAATCGTGACTAATTGTGTCGACTAATACAGTTTATGTAAATATGACCTCTCAACAATCAACAGAAATAATCCTTTGACCAGTCGACATTTGAAACTGTTTGCCTGTATAAAACAACAGAAGGTTCCAGACTCTTCAGAGCGATGCAGTGACCTGTGCATGTGGTCCTGACCTGCAGATGGCACACACACACACATACACACATACACACACATACACAAACACACACACACACACACACACATACACACACACACACACACACACACACTGCAGAGCGATGCAGTGACCCGTGCATGTGGTCCTGACCTGCAGATGGCACACACACACACATACACACATACACACACATACACAAACACACACACACACACACACACATACACACACACACACACACACACACACTGCAGAGCGATGCAGTGACCCGTGCATGTGGTCCTGACCTGCAGATGGCACACACACACACATACACACATACACACACATACACAAACACACACACACACACACACACATACACACACACACACACACACACACACTGCAGAGCGATGCAGTGACCCGTGCATGTGGTCCTGACCTGCAGATGGCACCTTTGCCCGGCACCACGTCACATTTGCCGTCGTTCTTGCAGAAGTCGGGTTGTAACTGGCAGACGCTGAGGCAGGGCAGGCCGTCCACGCTCAGGTGCCCGGGCAGACACACACACTCCGGCTCCAGAGAGACGGGATTCAGGCGACAGCGAGAGAAACTGTTACACCCCAGGAACTTACAGGCATCTGCTCGCTCTCCTGAGGAACAAGACAGACGTGTGTGAGGGCGGGAGGGCATCAGGGGCACGGGGGTGCAAGAGGATGGCAGGGCATCTGACACATGTGCTGGAGCAGTAAATCTGTGTAATTATGATCTGAGTTTGTGGCTCAGACGGATTAGAGACTGAACAAGCGGCTCTCAGACACAGAGAGGACAGAATGTGAGAATCAAGACCATGTGGATCAATCTAAACTTAAAATACAATGTCTATTAGGGTCAACTCAATGTTTGTATTGTACATTGAGACTTTTTAAATACAATATTCACAAAATAAAGGTTGAAATATGGTATCTGAGGCAGGGCTGAACAATTTTATAATCATGATTTTTTTTTATTGCAAAAGTGATTAGTAATGTATATTTGAATTGTTGGATTCTGTTCAAAGTGCACATTTTAACATTTGAGAGTGACCAAAAAGTAACTAATCCCAGAATCCCATGTGTTCCAGAACTTATTTGCAGAGGTCTAAACCACAGGGTTTTTACAATCAGCTAATTGTGATCATTTGAAGGCTTCTAGATAGACAATGTTTATGCATTTATTATAATTGTATGATTGATAAAATGCTGAATTTGCTTGTTCTTTTTTGACATTCTGAAATGTTCAATCATGTTCTTTTTGCACATGTTTTAGAGTCTGTATTATTATTATCAAAACACAACTATGATTATTTTCTAAAGCTGACCCGTCATGACTTTGCAGCCGTGTGTTTATCATCTTAAAACTGAGAGAAAAGTGTATGAAGGGGTATTTCTGCACTTTGAGTATAAATATGGTGGACGGTGTGATGGAAAAATGTCATGTCATTAGGTTGTTGATGCTACGTAATGAGTTACACAAGATGTTTGATTATTTCAAGAGCTTTGATTGTTTTAACATGGTCAGCTAGTAATCTTTGTCCTGTACTTTGGTCAGTTGATACTTGCCTGGGTGAAGGACAGAGAGCCCTGCCATAAACTGTTCATGTGTGTTGAGGATTAGGACGGTGCCTTTGTGAGGGGCCCGATAACTCACACCCAGGGATGAAACAATGGCTTCTACTAATCATTACATTGTGACATCATGTTCTGACTGTTGTGCCTTTTTAAACTGGAGTTTGTGAGAGTCATTGAGTCAGACCAGGAAGGGAGAGACGACTCTGTCAGGGAGAGCATTTTGGCTTGTGCACGGCTGAAATAAAGACCCACATTTAACAAGACAACTTGGTTCTATTCTGTCTTATTTCTCTGGCACCGTGTGTATAGTATATTTTCTGCAACAACGGCAAAATATGACTTGATTAGTGCTGCACCATCATCCATGAGCGTGATATCAGATGTAAAACACATTAGCATTTTAATGGGAGATTATAACAGACACTTAACATTAGCTTTTAGATTGTACTGGACAAATACTTACAGAAATATTGATCCCATAATAGTTTTGATTTTATATACCAATATATTACATACTTTCTGCTCAATTACATTTTTCTGAAGCTGAAATAAAATATTTAGACTGGAAAATCATATTTGTTCATCTTCTATTACAGAAAAGCAATTCAATTTACATTTATGCCCTGGAAAAGCTAAATGATTCCTTAATTATTCAAATGAATCCTCCCCTCAGATTGAAATCAGGTGAGACAGGTTGTCCTCACGTTTCTCTCAGACACAAATGATCGGATTATAATCAGATCATAACTGGATTATAACAGGATTAACCCAGCAAACACATCACTCTCACTGCTCAGAAACATTAACCTCATAGTTAATCCTCATGAATTGACACCAAGGAATGAAATATACAATATGTTGATTAGAAAAAGTAATTATCATAATAAGAAGACGATCCAAACACCGACGTGTGACCTGGTTTATGATTAATATCACCGTAACAAACCTGGCACAAAGTTCAACGCCCACAGTCTCAACACTTGAAGCTTCAGTGGACAGAGAGTGGACAGAGTGTGGACAGTGTGGACAGAGTGTGGACAGAGTGTAGACAGAGTGTAGACAGAGTGTAGACAGAGAGTGGACAGAGTGTAGACAGAGAGTGGACAAAGTGTGGACAGAGTGTAGACAGAGAGTGGACAGGGAGTGGACAGAGTGTGGACAGAGTGTGGACAGAGAGAGAGTGGACAGAGTGTGGACAGAGAGTGGACAGAGTGTGGACAGAGTGTGGACGGAGTGTGGACAGAGTGTGGACAGAGTGTGGACAGAGAGTGGACAGAGTGTGGACAGAGAGTGGACAGAGTATGGACAGAGTGTGGACAGAGAGAGAGTGGACAGAGAGTGGACAGAGTGTGGACAGAGAGTGGACAGAGTGTGGACAGAGTGTGGACAGAGTGTGGACAGAGTGTGGACAGAATGTGGACAGAGTGTGGACAGAGAGTGGACAGAGAGTGGACAGAGAGTGGACAGAGAGTGGACAGAGTGTAGACAGAGTGTGGACAGAGAGTGGACAGAGTGTAGGCAGAGAGTGGACAGAGTGTAGACAGCGTGTGGACAGAGAGGGGACAGAGTGTGGACAGAGAGTGGACAGAGTGTGGACAGAGTGTAGACAGAGAGTGGACAGAGTGTGGACAGAGTGTGGACAGAGAGGGGACAGAGTGTGGACAGAGTGTAGACAGAGTGTGGACAGAGAGGGGACAGAGTGTGGACAGAGTGTAGACAGAGTGTGGACAGAGAGTGGACAGAGTGTAGACAGAGGGTAGACAGAGAGTGGACAGAGTGTGGACAGAGTGTAGACAGAGAGTGGACAGTGTGGACAGAGTGTAGACAGAGTGTGGACAGAGAGTGAACAGAGTGTAGACAGAGTGTGGACAGAGAGTGGACAGAGTGTGGACAGAGTGTAGACAGAGTGTGGACAGAGAGGGGACAGAGAGTGGACAGAGAGTGGACAGAGTGTGGACAGAGAGTGGACAGAGTGTAGACAGAGTGTGGACAGAGTGTGGACAGAGTGTGGACAGAGAGTGGACAGAGTGTGGACAGAGTGTGGACAGAGAGTGGACAGTGTGTAGACAGAGTGTGGACAGAGTGTGGACAGAGTGTGGACAGAGTGTAGACAGAGTGTGGACAGAGTGTAGACAGAGAGTGGACAGAGTGTGGACAGAGTGTAGACAGAGAATGGACAGAGAGTGGACAGAGTGTGGACAGAGTGTAGACAGAGAATGGACAGAGAGTGGACAGAGAGTGGACAGAGTGTGGACAGAGTGTAGACAGAGAATGGACAGAGAGTGGACAGAGTGTGGACAGAGTGTAGACAGAGAATGGACAGAGAGTGGACAGAGTGTGGACTGAGTGTAGACAGAGAATGGACAGAGAGTGGACAGAGTGTGGACAGAGAGTGGACAGAGAATGGACAGAGTGTAGACAGAGAGTGGACAGAGTGTAGACAGAGAGTGGACAGAGAGTGGACAGAGTGTAGACAGAGAGTGGACAGAGTGTAGACAGAGAGTGGACAGAGTGTGGACAGAGAGTGGACAGAGAGTGGACAGAGTGTAGACAGAGAGTGGACAGAGTGTAGACAGAGAGTGGACAGAGAGTGGACAGAGAGTGGACAGAGTGTGGACAGAGAGTGTGGACACTTATATTTTTATTTTAATCCGTTTTTTAAGTAAAATATCCTGTCTTTTTCATCCTCCAGTTTAGAAGTTTGTGTCTTAGATTCTGAAATGAAGCCTGCGTAAATTCAGCCTGGAAGACCTAACTCCACCCATCTACATCAAGGCCACCTGCTCCCCAGCTCAACCAACGCACCCAACGCACCCAGCCCGGGCGTCGGCCACCATGGAAGGACCCCTCTCCCCAGCGCCATCATCGCACTCATGCAGTTTTTCCCGGCCAAGAAGGAGGGTGAAAGGTCAGGGGGCGTCTGCATCATGGCCCTCGCACCTGCTCCTCATCACCAATCAACGCTCTCAAGTGACTCCTCCCCCCTTCCAATCAGCGCCCAGGCGGTCGCATTTGAGCCCTCAGGCAGACCGCTTTAAAACCGTGCTGCGACCCACCACCTCCCCTGCTCCTCCTCTGCATTCCCCTCATCCTCTACCTTCTCTACATCTACCACCACCAGTCTCCAGGCTCCAGGGGGAGACATCTAATACAAATAGATCATGGAGGGCCCATGATCGCAATCGTCTTCCGCCGGGGTCTGAGCACCAAATAACTCACGTAATAAAGCTGCTAAACAGTCCTTTCTCGTCGTCTCTGCGTCTCTCCAGGGTGAAATACACGTTATTGCTCCTGGAACTGGTTTGAAATGTGACTATGTATGTATATGTATATGTATATGTATATGTATGTGTATGTGTATGTGTATGTGTATATGGATGTGTATGTGTATATATGTGTATGTGTATGTGTATATATGTGTATATATATGTATATGTATGTGTATATGCATGTGTATGTGTATATATGTGTATGTGTATGTGTATGTGTATACATATGTATGTGTATGTGTATGTGTATATGCATGTGTATGTGTACCTGCGTTGCACCAATGAAATTTCCCCATGTGGGACAATAAAGGAATATCTTATCTTATCTTATCTTATTTGTATGTGTATATGTATGTGTATATGTATATGTATGTGTATGTGTATGTGTATGTGTATATGGATGTGTATGTGTATATATGTGTATGTGTATGTGTATATATGTGTATATATATGTATATGTATGTGTATATGCATGTGTATGTGTATATATGTGTATGTGTATGTGTATGTGTATACATATGTATGTGTATGTGTATGTGTATATGCATGTGTATGTGTACCTGCGTTGCACCAATGAAATTTCCCCATGTGGGACAATAAAGGAATATCTTATCTTATCTTATTTGTATGTGTATATGTATGTGTATGTGTATGTGTATGTGTATGTGTATGTGTATGTGTATATATGTGTATATGTATGTGTATGTGTATAAATGTGTATATGTATGTGTATATGTATATGTATGTGTATGTGTATAAGCATGTGTATGTGTATATATGTGTATGTGTATTTATGTGTATGTGTATATGTATATGTATATGTATATGTATGTGTATGTGTATATGCATGTGTATGTGTATAAATGTGTATATGTATGTGTATATGTATATGTATGTGTATGTGTATGTGTATATGCATGTGTATATGTATATGTATGTGTATGTGTATGTGTATGTGTATATATGTGTATATATGTGTATATGTATGTGTATGTGTATGTGTATGTGTATATGTATATATGTGTATGTGTATATGTATATTTATATGTATATGTATGTGTATATGTATATGTACGTGTGGATTGTGTGCTGTACCTGACTCCACGTCCAGCGAGCTCCTGTCGATGCTCAGGTCCATGTTCTTCTGTGCGGAGGCGGCGAAGTCCTTGAGGACCAGATACACGGCCGTGGTCAGGCCTCGTCTGACCGGAGTCACGAAGCGGAGGCGGGAGTTGACCACGACGCTCCCGTTCTGGAAGTTCAGGATCTGAAGCTCCTGGAAGTTGTTCAAGTTCGACTCCAGGTACGGGACCAGCTGAGGGCGGAGAGAAGAAGCGGGTCTAAAACAGATATAATCCAGGACTAAACCTAGACTAAACCTGTGCTAAACCTAGACTAAACCAGGATTAACTCAGGGCCTTCACCAGGGACTATACCCAGTCCAAACCAGAGACTAAACTCAGGTAAAAGGACAAAAAACAGGATAAAACAAGAGACTTAACCAGATACTACAGGATGAACCTATGATTAAGTCGGATCTAAACCAGGTCTAAAGCAGGACTGAACCAGGACTAAAGCAGGACTGGACCAGGTCTAAATTCCAACCAAGATCTTAACCAGGTCTGCATGGTTTAGACCTAGTCTAGACCAGGATTAAACCAGATCTAACCCAGGTCTATAAGAGACTCTAAACCAGGACTAAAGCAGGACTAAAGCAGGACTAAAGCAGGACTAAAGCAGGACTAAACCAGGACTAAACAAAGAATAAACCAGGACTAAAGCAGGACTAAAGCAGGACTAAACCAGGACTAAACAAAGACTAAACCAGGACTAAAGCAGGACTAAACCAGGACTAAAGCAGGACTAAACCAGGACTAAACCAAGACTAAACCAGGACTAAACCAGGACTAAAGCAGAACTAAACCAGGACTAAACCAGGACTGAACCAGGACTAAAACAGGACTAAAACAGGTCTAAAGCAGGACTAAACCAGGACTAAAGCAGGACTGAACCAGGACTAAAACAGGACTAAACCAGGACTAAAGCAGGACTAAAGCAGGACTAAACCAAGACTAAACCAGGACTAAACCAGGACTAAACCAGGACTAAAGCAGGACTAAAGCAGGACTAAACCAGGACTAAAGCAGGTCTAAAGCAGGACTAAACCAGGACTAAACCAGGACTAAAGCAGGACTAAACCAGAACTAAATCAGGACTGAACCAGGACTAAAACAGAACAAAACCAGCACTAAACCAAGACTAAACAAAGGACTAAACCAGGACTAAACCAGGACTGAACCAGGCCTTACCAGAGTGACAAATCTCTGCTCCAGGCGCCTGTACTCGTCTGAGCTCTTGTTGAACAGGCTTTGGTTGAACACCATGTTTGTGACTCTGAGGCTGAAGAAAACGGTCAGCGCTCGCTGGTGTCGGGCCTGAAGAGAGTCCGAGACCCCGGGAATAGAACCGGCAACCTCTTCATCGCCGGGACCCGCTCCAGAACCATCTGAGTCAAACGGGACCAGGCCAAAACTAACGTCGAAACTGGGCGAGTCGGAGGAGCCGTCAGAGAACAGGCGGACCGTGTTGTCGTCCGTCTGTGAAGAAACATCAGCCTTCGTTTCCAGGTCAGAGTCGGGAAGTTTAGAAGAAACTGTCTCTGTTTTTGCTTCATATTCGGACATCGGAATTATAGACGGAAATTCTACATTTTCTACAGACGCTGTGCTAACGACGTCCGTTTTAGAATCGCCTCGTTTCGATTCAAAGCTTTGAATTAAAGATGGAATTTCGACTATTTCTTGTGTTAAATGATCTTCAGGCGACTTCGAGTCCACTTCGGCAGCCGCCTTTGAATCCTCTTTTGTTGCTGTGGTTGTTGGTTCTATTTCCCCGTTTGAAGCATCAGGTTTGATTGTAATACTTGTGTTTGCTGTTGAAGAAGGAATAACGTTTTCATTTACATCGACGGACACTTTAGAATCTGGTTCAATCGTTTTTGGGGATTCCACCGTTTTCATTTCCTTTTCCACTGAAGGCATTTTAGATACGATTTCAACATCTTCTTTAGTCAAATTATCTTCAATTAAAACCACACGTGAGTCCTCTTTAGACACAATATCTGTTTTTGTTTCAGGATCAGAGCTGGGAATTATAGTCAATATTTCATCGTTTTCAACTACAATTGCATTTCTTTCTTGTCCAGCAGATATTTTAGAATCATCTATTGCTGCGATTGTTGGTAATATGTCCAGAATTGAAGCTTGAGTTGTATAAAAGGCTGGAAGTTGTGATGAAAACACATTTGAATCATCTAAACTGTGCGAGGTTTGAGTCTCAATTTTTTCGCTTGGAGTCAGAGGCCAAACGTTCAATATTTCATGTATTTGCTCAGTTGATGTCTGAATTCCAGCGTTTGGAGCCAACGGAGGTGAAGTTTCTACAGTTTTTAATGAGGTGTTGGTTTCAAAACTAGACTTTGTCGTTGGTAAAGCTTCTTGCAGTTCTCCGTGTGCATCTGGTGCTTCTAATATTTCATTGGAAGTAGTTTGAGACGTCACGATGCTGGAAACTGTTGGGATCGTCTCCATTTTGTTCGTTTCAGTTGCAATGTTGGATTCTTTTGTCATTTTCTCCAAAGTTTCTGATAAACTTGGTGCCTCAGTGACAACTCTAGGACTAGTTAACGCAATTTCAAGATTTGCCTCTTCAACTTCAAGTTTTTCTGCCATTTCTTGTGTTTTTTCGCTTGGCGCTAAAGCGGGTTTCCTCATTTCTGGGTCAAAATCAAAAGTTGAACCTTCAAAATCTTCAGGCACGATTATGGACTCCTCCTCTTCTTGTTTCGATTCAGTTGCAATTGGTTTTAACGTAGTAATTCCCTCAACTTGATATATTTGACTTATTTCATCTGTTTTGTCGGTTCCTTTGGATAAAATTGGCTCAAATGAAGTCGGAATGGGTGAAATTTGAGTTTGAAATTCAGGAACAACCTCGATGGATTCCACAGTTGGAGCCAAACTTAAACCTTTTTCATCATTTGATCCAGTTGTTGATAATTCTGTAGAAGTTAAAGTTTCATCTCTTTCTGTTGTATCGTCAAAAATCACAGGGAAAACGGTCGTTTCTGAAAATATCTCAAACTTGTCTCGATCTTGCGTCGTTTTGATCCCTTCTTGGGGTTCGGTCGTGAGCGTCGGCGTGCTCACCGGCGTCTCGTCCTCATTTTCTGGAACCGAATCGGAAATACGAGTGAATGGCGAATCCTTTTCCGGTTCAGAAATCCCATAAAAAGAAGTTGTGGTGGCCATTTTTGTAGTTTCTTGAGGCCACAAAGTTGTAGTCCTCAAAACGTCGACACCTGGAGCTTCTGTGCCGCCAAAGAGGGGAACGTTATCAGCTTCTGTTGTTAGGAATTCCGGTTCTGCAGCAATTTCTTGATTTATAACGTTCAAATCTTCCTTTGTAGAGATTTTGGGAGAAGATTCTGGATCAATTTTAGGCGCCGTCGTTTTTTGGGATATTTCTGAATAAGCTCGAGTTGGGACGATATCGGGTTTGTTTTGATTTTCAACCTCATGATGAAGGGATTCTTTTTCAATAATTTTAATAGCAGCATTTGAAACTGTAGTAGCATCAGTAGTAGTAGTAGTAGTAGTAGTAGTAGTAGTAGTAGTAGTAGTAGTAGTAGAAGTCATTTTTGGTGGTAGAGTTACTGCTATGACCTCGTCCTCGCTCATTTCTTCGCTTGGTAATCCAGAAGTTGTTGTTTTAATCATTACAGTTTCAGTCACTCCCAAAGACTCCTCCTCCAGAATCTCCACTTCCACGTGAGATGAAATTTCAAGTTCGGGAATTTCAAGTTCGGGAATTTCAGATTTTTCAAATTCATCCGACGGCAATATTTGAACTATTTCAGCTTCAGCTACAGCGTCTTCTACGTTCCCTGGAAAGTCCTCAATTGGCTCCTCCTCCTCAAATGTGGTTCTAGAATCGATTTGTTTTATTTCTGATTTGAAAGTAGATTCTTCATCACGTTTAGTCGGACTCACTGTTGTCGCACGTTTTTCCACATCAAATTTATCTTTAGGTTTGATGGCGATTATTTCAAAATTCTCGTCAATATTTGGAGTTTCCATAATATCATCTTTTTCTTCAAAAACTATTTCCGGTAATTTTGTTAATGATTCTAACTCGGCAAAATCAACATTTTCACTTTGAACAGCAGATTTTTGCGTTGGCCGCACTGTAACGTCAAAATCATAATTATCACCGACACTTGATGGTTTTTCAGTGACTTTTTCAACTTCAAAATCGTTTCCGAATTCAACTTCAGTCATTTCTTGCCTGGGCAGTTCTGTAGCGACTCGCACAGGTTTAGTCAAGAAAATATCCTCATCAGTTTGTGAAATGTCTGTATTTAAACCAAACCGTTCAAAAGTTCCTTCAATAGAAAAATCTGGAAATTCTGTTGTAAATTTGAGAGTTGGTTCAGTTGTTTCGGGCAAAGACGATTCTGCAATTTTGACATTTTCTAAATATTCAACTATTTCAGGGAGTGTTTCAGTTTTCATCATGGTTTGTGTTATTTTCTCAACTTCTATCTCAGAATCTGCTTTTGTAGCTTCAAAATCTTCAACTCTTGGTAGAATTTCTACTGTGGAAAGTTCAATTCGATCAACCGTTTGGGTCGTTTCTTTCCCTACACTTTCAGATTGAAGATTCTCAATTTCAAAGACCGCGTGAGCCTCTGTTGGTTCAAATCCTTCATCTTTTCCCGTTATTTCTGGAGGAATGTGAGGCGTTTTGGTGCTGGCGCTGGTCGGGATCTCGTCCAGATCGTCCTCGCTTGTTTCCAGGTCTGGAGGAGGCAGGACTTCAGGGTTTGTGTGACCAGGATCTGAGTCCAGACTCATCGGGACTGAACCATCTCCAGAGGCCCCGGACCCCAAGTTGTCGTCCAGAGAAAAATCCGATCTAAGCCCCAAGTCGCGGTCAGATTCTTGAGAGTCCAGGGAATCCTCCTCTTCTTCTGCAGCTCCAGCATCTGTGAAAAGAAAGTCAGATTGAGCAAAATTATGACATTATTAATGAAACGGGCGTGAATTTTAGATGAATAAGAACGTAAAACATAAAGGACCAATGATCTGGAAGGATTACTGAAACCAAACACAACTCCAGGGATGTTTCTGATGAATGAACCGTAAACCCAGAGCTAAACCAGGACTAAACCAGAGCTAAACCAGGACTAAACCAGAGCTACACCTGGACTAAACCCAAGCTACACCTGGACTAAACCAGGGCTAAACCAGGACTAAACTAGGGCTAAACCAGGACTAAACCAGGACTAAACCAGAGCTAAAGCAGGACTAAACCAGAGCTACACCTGGACTAAACTAGGGCTAAACCAGGACTAAACCAGAGCTACACCTGGACTAAACCCAAGCTACACCTGGACTAAACCAGAGCTACACCTGGACTAAACCAGGGCTAAACCAGGACTAAACTAGGGCTAAACCAGGACTAAACCAGGAATAAACAAGAGCTAAACCAGGATTAAAAAAGACGTGTGAACGACTCACCGTCTCTTCCTGAGGACGCTCTGGTGGTTATGGTGGTTATGGTGGTTATGTTGGTTATGGCATCAGTTGTACTCTCAACAGCAGCAGTGGCAGTTTCATCAATATCGATGACGTCGTTCTCGCTGACGCTCAGCTCGTCGTTATGTTTAGAAAAGCCAAATGTGTCAAACTGAAAATCTTCCTTTTTAAGAAACACTTGGTGCTCAGACTCGTGCGTTGGAGCATCAGGAGGCTTCTCTGCAGCCAAGATGTTATCCTACAGAGAAAAGACTTGTATTTACTGTAAATCTAACTGTATTCATTCATCTACACAAGGACCTGTTTGCTGATAATACAGTCGTATACACCCCGGAACCTTCTATATCGAACTATAACTACATCAAAGCTCCAGTATATCTCCATTAGATCTCCAGTAGATCCTAGGGCGGTGGGTACAACTGGTGGATAACGAGCATTTACTGTGATCCATCCATTTTCTACCGCTTGGGGTCGCAGGTGACTGGAGCCTATCCCAGTGACTTTGGGCCTTAGGCGGGGTACATCCTGGACAGTGGCCAACTCGTCGCAGGGTCAACACAGAGACATAGACATTACAGACAGACATTCACTCTCACATTCAGTCACTAGGGCCAATTTAGAGTTAATTAGGGCCAATTTTGGACAGTAACCCGGAGAGAAACCACGGTAACACAGGGAGAACATGCAGACTCCACCCAGAGAGATCATGTGATGTTGGTCTGGTCCGGGAACCGAACCCATGATCTCCTTCTTGAGAGGCAAGAGCGCTAACCGCCTTTGCCACCGTGCACCCTTTACTGTGATATTGTTGTGAAATATGCTTGTCCGGGACCTTTCATCACTTAAAACTACTTTTAAACTCCGACAAATACATGGTGTTCTCTTCCAAATCTAATCAAATATAAAAGTCACACATTCCCAGAAGAGGAAGAGTGGAATCACACCATCATCTCACAGCTCAGGATTCACCCCGGGAGGGCATCTGACGTTCTGAACTCACCATGTTGTCTAAATCGCCCGTGGGCAGAGTCGTGGGTTTGGTTGAAAGCAAAACATTTTCTGAAAGACATTTATGATTCCAAGAGGTTAAAACGGTGATACTTTTGTACATGAAGCTAGTTTGTTGAATCAGATTTAGTATTTTACATGATGGCAATTCCTCACATTCTATTCTTTATTGTAATTGTCACTCATTTCTCAGATGACAAAATCCTAAAGGAAAAATGTACTTTTTAAATATTCAACCGATATTTTTGGTCTAAATTCAGACAAATGAAATTCACAAAACATGAGTAAATCCAACCTTAGAATTTGAGGGCTTGAAATTATATGTGTTGAATATTTAAAAGGTTATTTTGGCCTTTTGATGTTTTAAACTGAATTTAGAAAAATAATGATAATAATAATAATAATAATTAAATGTACACTGCAAAATCCATTGACTGAATTTCAAAATAAAAAACCTTTCAATCAAGTTTGTTAAAAAAAAAAATCAAAGTGTCAGATTCATCTGATTAAACATAATTATCTTACATACATTATCATTCATGGGTATGCATTATTTTTATATACACTGGTAGTACAACTAAAAAATGATAAAATGTCCACATTTTGTGCCATTAAGTTACATAGACTTGATCTGGATATTCTAATCTATAGATCTTAAACTTTTAGAGATGTTTATAATGCTTTACATTTGATTATTTAAAAGGATTTTTTAGATGAAGTCAAATCCTGATTTTACTGGACAAATACAGAAATGGTGACCACATACAATAGGGTTTTGTTAAGTATAATACATACTTAATCACAACATGTAGTGAAGCTCAAATAAAATGTAATAGAAGAGTAATAGAAAAGCAAACTATTTGAAATTTCGACCTTGGAAATTCTAAATTGTTATTTAAAACTGTCATACTTGTTACTGTCATACTCACAAGCAATTAAGGCCATGTTCATGTGCACATAACTGATGTAAATAAGAGTGTTTACGCACCATTAGTATTGGTATTATTTAGTCTTATGCTAGCTATTTTTACTTTATTTTATTTTATTTATTTTATTTTATTTTTAATTTACTTTACTTTACTTTACTTTACTTCACTTCACTTTATTTTATTTTATTTTATCTTTGTTTTGTTTATAAGAGTTCTTCTATTAAGAGTGTTTTTAAACTTCCTATAAGTGATCTGTCCTTTTCCCCTGTATCTACTGCGTTGTAACACTGAAATTTCCCCATGTGTGGACAATAAAGGATTATCTTAAAACTATTAACGTTTAGATTTGATGGCGGTTCATCTTTGCTGATGGGGCGGTGTGGAGGGTCTGACAGTGCTGGTACCGTTGCTCTGGAGGTGCAGGGCTTCGGTGATGTAGTTCCTGAAGTCGCTGATGGTGTAGAGGACGGTGGGCTGCTCCGCTCGGGCGTAATTCTTCCCCACGAAGTTACTCTGGAGCGTGATGAAGTCCAACGTGTCATTGGAGACGCCGCCAGTGTCCACCTCCAGAGTGACCGCGTAGTGGACGGAGACCACCAGGCCGCTGGGACATGACGGAGGACAGGGTTAGACCAGGGTTAGACCAGGGTTAGACCAGGACTCAATCAGGACTTAAACAGGACTCAACGAGGACTTAAACAGGACTTAAACAGGACTCAAACAGGACTCAATCAGGACTCAACCAGGACTTAAACAGGACTCAACCAGGACTTAAACAGGACTCAACCAGGACTTAAACAGGACTCAACCAGGACTTAAACAGGATTCAACCAGGACTTAAACAGGACTCAACCAGGACTTAAACAGGACTCAACGAGGACTTAAACAGGACTTAAACAGGACTCAAACAGGACTCAATCAGGACTCAACCAGGACTTAAACAGGACTCAACCAGGACTTAAACAGGACTCAACCAGGACTTAAACAGGACTCAACCAGGACTTAAACAGGATTCAACCAGGACTTAAACAGGACTCAACCAGGACTTAAACAGGACTCAACCAGGACTTAAACAGGACTCAACCAGGACTTAAACAGGATTCAACCAGGACTTAAACAGGACTCAACGAGGACTTAAACAGGAGAGTCTAAGGACAGAGGACCCTGGGACATCGTCCCTCGCCACCACAGACATTGTCTGACTTCATCGCCACCACAGACATTGTCTGACTTCATCGCCACCACAGACATTGTTGATTCATTTCTCCCTGTGGCCCTCAGAGGCAACTGTTGTTGTGATTTTGGGCCTTACAAAAATAAATTGATTTGATTTGATTTTGATTTGATTTGATTTGACTCAACGAGGACTTAAACAGGACTCAATCAGGACTTAAACAGGACTCAACGAGGACTTAAACAGGACTCAATCAGGACTCAACCAGGACTCAATCAGGACTCAATCAGGACTCAATCAGGACTCAATCAGGACTCAACCAGGACTTAAACAGGACTTAAACAGGACTTAAACAGGACTTAAACAGGACTCAAACAGGAGTTAAACAGGGCTGAATCAGGACTTAAACAGGACTTAAACAGGACTCAAACAGGAGTTAAACAGGGCTGAATCAGGACTTAAACAGGACTCAATCAGGACTCAACCAGGACTTAAACAGGACTTAAACAGGACTTAAACAGGACTTAAACAGGACTTAAACAGGACTTAAACAGGAGTTAAACAGGGCTGAATCAAGGATAAACCAGGATAAACCAGGACTAAACCAGGCCTAAAAATGGACTGAACCAGAGAAAAAAACTGCACCAGAATTAAACCACAACAGAACCAAGGACCAAACCAGGAATTATACTGGGACTAAATCTGGACAAAATAAGGACTAAACTATGAACACATCAGGACCTGGAAAGGACCAGAGCTGAACTCCAAGCACAAAGTAAAGGCTTTAGTCCAACAACATGGAGGTTCTGAAACGTGCCCCTCAGTGTTTCTGGGTCAAACCCGTCAGGAGCAGAAGGTCAGGAGCAGAAGGTCAGGTCAGGAGCAGAAGGTCAGGTCAGGAGCAGAAGGTCAGGTCAGGAGCAGAAGGTCAGGTCAGGAGCAGAAGGTCAGGAGCAGAAGGTCAGGAGCAGAAGGTCAGGAGCAGAAAGTCAGGAGCAGAAAGTCAGGAGCAGAAGGTCAGGTCAGGAGCAGAAGCTCAGGAGCAGAAGGTCAGGAGCAGAAGGTCAGGTCAGGAGCAGAAGCTCAGGAGCAGAAGGTCAGGAGCAGAAGGTCAGGTCAGGAGCAGAAGCTCAGGAGCAGAAGGTCAGGAGCAGAAGGTCAGGTCAGGAGCAGAAGCTCAGGAGCAGAAGGTCAGGAGCAGAAGGTCAGGAGCAGAAGGTCAGGTCAGGAGCAGAAGCTCAGGAGCAGAAGGTCAGGAGCAGAAGGTCAGGAGCAGAAGGTCAGGTCAGGAGCAGAAGCTCAGGAGCAGAAGGTCAGGAGCAGAAGGTCAGGAGCAGAAGGTCAGGTCAGGAGCAGAAGGTCAGGTCAGGAGCAGAAGGTCAGGTCAGGAGCAGAAGGTCAGGAGCAGAAGGTCAGGAGCAGAAGGTCAGGAGCAGAAGGTCAGGAGCAGAAGGTCAGGAGCAGAAGGTCAGGTCAGGAGAACCTGGAGGATCTGAATGTGTTTTATGTCGATGTAGTACTCAAACCTGTGACCTGTGACCTGTGACCTCCTGCACCAGCTACAGTAAAAGCAGAAGTGATTTCCTGGACTGATCCCCGTAGTGACCTTGAGCCTTTCACCGGTCACTAATGTCTTTAACACGCCTTAAGAGGATAAGACCACCTGCCCCTGCGATGGCTTGGATTACAACACGAGTATAACTACTGCTACTACAACAAATACCTTTACTTATACTGCAGTAACCGCTGTGACGCCGTCTAATCATCAATCTGTTCAGGTTTTTCAAACAAATATTTCTAAAATTGTGAGTTGATTTTTCGTTCGAATGAATTTCAGGTTCTTGACTTCAGACATTTTGGATATTTAGAAGTAATCATAATATGAATAAAAACACACCCCACATAATGTCACATACAACAACTTATGCCAAAAGTCAGTCTAACTTTAACTTTATAGTCAAGAGTCAAATGTTATTGAAGAATATAGAATGTGTGACATAGGCAGGTTTTGTGGAGCAGGATTATAAGGGTTTTGGTTTCCTCCCTCAAGAAACGTTGAACAAAACCGGTTTTATTCTCTATATTTCGGTGGATTTGACATGATCTTGTTTTCATTTGCTGCTCTGGGATTTAGAGAATAAAGATGCTCATATTATGTCTAATGTACAGATCACAATCGTCTGTACATTCTGAGTGATCCACTAATCAAACCAGGGACTAAACCAAAACTAGGACTAAAGCAGGTCTAAAGCAAGGACTAAAGTAGGACTAAAGCAGGTCTAAAGCAGGTCTAAAGCAGGTCTAAAGCAGGTCTAAAGCAGGTCTAAAGCAGGTCTAAAGCAGGTCTAAAGCAGGACTAAAGCAAGGACTAAAGCAGGGACTAAAGCAGGACTAAAGCAGGTCTAAAGCAGGACTAAAGCAGGTCTAAAGCAGGACTAAAGCAAGGACTAAAGCAGGTCTAAAGCAGGACTAAAGCAGGACTAAAGCAGGACTAAAGCAAGGACTAAAGCAGGGACTAAAGCAGGTCTAAAGCAGGTCTAAAGCAGGTCTAAAGCAGGACTAAAGCAGGACTAAAGCAAGGACTAAAACAGGACTAAAGCAGGTCTAAAGCAGGTCTAAAGCAGGTCTAAAGCAGGACTAAAGCAAGGACTAAAGCAGGGACTAAAGCAGGTCTAAAGCAGGTCTAAAGCAGGACTAAAGCAAGGACTAAAGCAGGGACTAAAGCAGGGACTAAAGCAGGTCTAAAGCAGGTCTAAAGCAGGACTAAAGCAGGACTAAAGCAGGACTAAAGCAGGACTAAAGCAAGGACTAAAGTAGGACTAAAGCAAGGACTAAAGCAGGACAAAAGCAGGACTAAAGCAGGGACTAAAGCAGGACTAAAACAGGGACTAAAGCAGGACTAAAGTAGGACTAAAGCAGGACTAAAGCAGGACTAAAGCAGGACTAAAGCAGGGACTAAAGCAGGACTAAAGCAGGGACTAAAGCAGGGACTAAAGCAGGTCTAAAGCAGGTCTAAAGCAGGTCTAAAGCAGGACTAAAGCAAGGACTAAAGCAGGGACTAAAGCAGGTCTAAAGCAGGTCTAAAGCAGGTCTAAAGCAGGACTAAAGCAAGGACTAAAGCAGGGACTAAAGCAGGTCTAAAGCAGGTCTAAAGCGGGTCTAAAGCAGGACTAAAGCAAGGACTAAAGCAGGGACTAAAGCAGGTCTAAAGCAGGTCTAAAGCAGGACTAAAGCAAGGACTAAAGCAGGTCTAAAGCAGGACTAAAGCAAGGACTAAAGCAGGGACTAAAGCAGGGACTAAAGCAGGTCTAAAGCAGGTCTAAAGCAGGTCTAAAGCAGGACTAAAGCAGGACTAAAGCAGGACTAAAGCAGGACTAAAGCAGGACTAAAGCAGGACTAAAGCAAGGACTAAAGTAGGACTAAAGCAAGGACTAAAGCAGGACAAAAGCAGGACTAAAGCAGGGACTAAAGCAGGACTAAAACAGGGACTAAAGCAGGACTAAAGTAGGACTAAAGCAGGACTAAAGCAGGACTAAAGCAGGGACTAAAGCAGGACTAAAGCAGGGACTAAAGCAGGACTAAAGCAAGGACTAAAGTAGGACTAAAGCAAGGACTAAAGCAGGGACTAAAGCAGGTCTAAAGCAGGACTAAATCAGGACTAAAGCAGGACTAAAGCAGGTCTATAGCAGGACTAAAGCAGGACTAAAGCAGGACTAAAGCAGGACTAAAGCAGGTCTAGAGCAGGACTAAAGCAGGTCTAAAGCAGGACTAAAGTAGGGACTAAAGCAGGACTAAAGCAGGGACTAAAGCAGGACTAAAGCAGGGACTAAAGCAGGACTAAAGCAGGACTAAAGCAGGGACTAAAGCAGGACTAAAGCAGGGACTAAAGCAGGACTAAAGCAGGTCTAAAGCAGGGACTAAAGCAGGTCTAAAGCAGGACTAAAGCAGGGACTAAAGCAGGTCTAAAGCAGGACTAAAGCAGGGACTAAAGCAGGACTAAAGCAGGACTAAAGCAGGGACTAAAGCAGGACTAAAGCAGGACTAAAGCAGGACTAAAGCAGGACTAAAGCAGGACTAAAGCAGGACTAAAGCGGGACTAAAGCAGGGACTAAAGCAGGACACAAGCACCCTGCGCCCTCCTCCGTCTCCTGTCGCATTAACCTGTTGCCCACATGAGGATTAAGTCCCTGGTTGGGTCTAACAAACAGGTCTAAAGAGGACTAGAGTCAGTCTGGTCCCAATTTAGAAAAGGACCCAAAATACCAGACTTAAACCGGGGTGAACTCTGCCTCCAGGATACAGTGCTGCTGTCCTGCTCTTATTAGAGAGTAACAGCGGCAAACCAAAACTAAAACAGAACTAAAACAGAACTGAAACAGGTCTGAAACTGGACTAAACCTGGGCTACAGCGGGACTAAGACTGGACTAGTCTGGACTATGTCTGGACTAAAACTAAACTAAACTAAGACAAGGCCATACCACTTCAGAATGATGAACAGAATGTGTAAACTCACCGCTCCAGGTCTTTTTGAGGCCTGAAAATAAAAACGGCTCAAGTTTAGGTTGAACATGTTTGAAATGTCAACTATTTCATTTATATTTCATTTCAAAGGTGAAGTTCTGACCTGAACTCCACCACCTGAACATTCTTCAGTCCTGGAAGTCTGTCAAACGCATCAACCATCTGCAAAGAACCACAACATGTTACTACAAAATAAAAGTCTGGAACTTCACCAGTGTATGATGCTGTTTGTGAGGGACTTTAGACCTGGTTTAGTCCTGGTTTAGTCCTGGTTTAGTCAGATTTAGTCCTGGTTTAGTCAGGTTTAGTCCTGGTTTAGTCCTGGTTTAGTCAGGTTTAGTCCTGGTTTAGTCAGATTTAGTCCTGGTTTAGTCAGGTTTAGTCCTGGTTTAGTCCTGGTTTAGTCAGATTTAGTCCTGGTTTAGTCAGGTTTAGTCCTGGTTTAGTCCTGGTTTAGTCAGGTTTAGTCCTGGTTTAGTCAGGTTTAGTCCTGGTTTAGTCCTGGTTTAGTCAGGTTTAGTCCTGGTTTAGTCAGATTTAGTCCTGGTTTAGTCAGGTTTAGTCCTGGTTTAGTCCTGGTTTAGTCAGATTTAGTCCTGGTTTAGTCAGGTTTAGTCCTGGTTTAGTCCTGGTTTAGTCAGGTTTAGTCCTGGTTTAGTCAGGTTTAGTCCTGGTTTAGTCCTGGTTTAGTCCTGGTTTAGTCAGGTTTAGACCTGGTTTAGTCCTGGTTTAGTCCTGGTTTAGTCCTGGTTTAGTCAGGTTTAGACCTGGTTTAGTCAGGTTTAGACCTGGTTCAGTCCTGTTTCAGTCCTGTTTCAGTCCTGTTTCAGTCCCTGTTTCAGTCCCTGTTTCAGTCCTGTTTCAGTCCTGTTTCAGTCCTGTTTCAGTCCCTGTTTCAGTCCTGCTTCAGTCCTGTTTCAGTCCTGTTTCAGTCCCTGTTTCAGTCCCTGTTTCAGTCCTGTTTCAGTCCTGTTTCAGTCCTGTTTCAGTCCTGTTTCAGTCCCTGTTTCAGTCCCTGTTTCAGTCCCGCTTCAGTCCTGTTTCAGTCCCGCTTCAGTCCTGTTTCAGTCCTGTTTCAGTCCCTGTTTCAGTCCTGCTTCAGTCCTGTTTCAGTCCTGTTTCAGTCCCTGTTTCAGTCCTGTTTCAGTCCCTGTTTCAGTCCCGCTTCAGTCCTGTTTCAGTCCCGCTTCAGTCCTGTTTCAGTCCTGTTTCAGTCCCTGTTTCAGTCCTGTTTCAGTCCCTGTTTCAGTCCCGCTTCAGTCCTGTTTCAGTCCCGCTTCAGTCCCGTTACAGTCCTGTTTCAGTCCCTGCTTCAGTCCTGTTTCAGTCCTGTTTCAGTCCTGCTTCAGTCCTGTTTCAGTCCTGTTTCAGTCCTGTTTCAGTCCTGCTTCAGTCCTGTTTCAGTCCTGCTTCAGTCCTGTTTCAGTCCTGTTTCAGTCCCTGTTTCAGTCCTGTTTCGGTCCCTGTTTCAGTCCCGCTTCAGTCCTGTTTCAGTCCCGCTTCAGTCCCGTTACAGTCCCTGTTTCAGTCCTGTTTCAGTCCCTGTTTCAGTCCCGCTTCAGTCCTGCTTCAGTCCTGTTTCAGTCCTGTTTCAGTCCTGTTTCAGTCCCTGTTTCAGTCCCGCTTCAGTCCTGCTTCAGTCCTATTACAGTCCTGTTTCAGTCCTGTTTCAGTCCTGTTTCAGTCCTGTTTCAGTCCCGCTTCAGTCCTGCTTCAGTCCTGTTACAGTCCTGTTTCAGTCCTGTTACAGTCCTGTTTCAGTCCTGTTTCAGTCCTGCTTCAGTCCTGCTTCAGTCCTGTTTCAGTCCTGCTTCAGTCCTGTTTCAGTCCTGCTTCAGTCCTGTTTCAGTCCTGCTTCAGTCCTGCTTCAGTCCTGCTTCAGTCCTGTTTCAGTCCTGTTTCAGTCCCGCTTCAGTCCTGTTTCAGTCCTGTTTCTGTTTCAGTCCCGCTTCAGTCCCGTTTCAGTCCTGTTTCTGTTTCAGTCCTGCTTCAGTCTTGCATGTTTGCAGAGAGGAGGACAGAGTGGGGGAATAGAGAGGGGAGAACTGTGGGTAAAAACGGGGGAAACTTGGGACTTTCCTGGATTTTACTGAAGAGTTTAATCGCTAACACATGTGCCCCATAATATACAGAACAAGGTTAGACCTGGTTCAGACCTGGTTTAGTCTTGGTTTAGTCTTGGTTTAGTCTTGGTTTAGTCCTGGTTTAGTCCTGGTTTAGAACAAAAATCTTCAAGTGAAAGAATAGAAGTCAAACTAAATCCAGGTCTAAAACCAGAACAGTACCAGGTCTAAACATGGACAAACTCAGGTTTAAACCAAGACTAACTCAAGTATAAACCATCAAGGTCTTTAATGTGTTTAATATAAGTGGGGTTTTTTTCTGTTGACCCAGATTTGCAAATAAACAAATTAACACGTTTTATGGTCTTTGTGTGAAATCAACATTATTTCGTTTTTTTTACGTGCACCTCATTAAAAGAACCCCCAGAGTCCCAAGTCCAAGACCAGGACCACGGCCAAGTCCTGAGTCTGCAGTTTTATAGAGAACTGAAAACAGTTCCAGGACTCAGATCCAAGACTGGCATCAATCGAGGGGTTAACAAGGAGAGGTGCTGTGGTTTTAGGTCTGTTTTTGTCCTTTTTTGTCCAGTTTCAATTCAGTTTAAGAGCAGGTTTAGCCCTGTTTTAGTCTCACTTTAGTCCTGATTTCAGTACCTTCCTGGTGAAGACCCGCTCCAGTCTCTTGTACTGCAGACTGGTGGGGTCCCTCAGGGCGTCCGTGTAGGTTTCTTCTCTGAGTCTGAGACTCAGGTCCAGGACTTGGTCTTTAAAGGGTCTGAGAGGTCTGATGATGGACACTCCGATCTCATTCCCAAACTGCAGAGAAAGAAAGACAAACCATCAAGATTTTTAGTTTGTTTTGTAACAGAAATGTACAGTTTTCCATCATCTGTCTATCCACATTCATATTACTGCTTTACTTCTTTTTTTAATCATTTTTGTTCACACATTTCAAACTAAATAAAACATAATTTAAAGGACAAATATTATGCATTATTTGTGGTATTATTAGCCTTTAACCATGTTCTTGAGTACTTTTAGTTTTGTATATCATGCTTTAGAACAAAAAAAATTGTTTATAAAAAAAGAAAATTACATTTGGATCTGCTGTTTCCCATGAGACTGACTGGGTTCAAGGCGCCATCTACTGGCTGAAGAGGGATTTACAACAAGTTCATTAAGATAAGATAAGATAAGATATTCCTTTAAAAAACAAGTGGAAAGTTCTCAAGGAAGCGCGCAGTTGTACTGAGCGTGACTTGACGGAAGAAACACAGAACGAGTCTGGCAATGATTTATGGAAAACAGCACAGAAGATTCCCAGAGCGTCACAGATCAAGTGTTTTGACGCTCGGAGGGGAGAGGATTTTCTAACCAGGATCAAACTAGCGTGAATGATACTAAATGCTACTATTTGTATGTTTTTGATGAGGGTTAGAACATGGTTAAAGGGACAAAAAGTAAATGTGAATAATATATGTTCTCTAAAGGTCCCATATCGTGCAAAATCGACTTTTCAGAGCTTTTAACCTTCTTACAGTGCTATTTGTGCCTCATATATTATATACTGATATTATGGGCCCAAAGGGTTTTTTGATTGATTCCAGCAGTTTTTAGTTACAGAACAGACTATAACCTTTCCTCGGATCTGCAAATTGACAAAAAACAGAGCAGCGCGTCATAATCACGGACCTGCGACACCATTCCCCCTTCTCCTCTACCTTCCTCCTCTCCCTTCTCCCTCCCTCCTCTCCCTCCCTCCTCTACCTTCCTCCTCTCCCTTCCTCCTCTCCCTTCTCCCTCCCTCCTCTCCCTCCCTCCTCTACCTTCCTCCTCTCCCTTCCTCCTCTCCCTTCTCCCTCTCTCCTCTCCCTTCCTCCTCCCCCTTCCTCCTCCCCCTCCCTCCTCTCCCTTCCTCCTCTACCTTCCTCCTCTCCCTTCCTCCTCCCCCTTCCTCCTCTCCCTTCCTCCTCTACCCGGTTGCGCAGAGGGGGAAAGGGGGAGGGAGGGTTAGTGGTGCTGCAGAGTCTGTTGCTCCGTGTGTGAATGAGGAAGAGTTTCACGTTGCACAGCAGAGCCTGCTGCTGTGAATCTTTGGACTTGTGTTGTGGAACTTACAACAAAGTTACATTTGAGCGCTGGCACAGACGATGAGAGCTGTACATACACCGTCCCAACGCTGAGACTACGTCACGGGGTAGGCAGGGGACACACGCTCTCTCTGAGACTACGTCACGGGGTGGGCGGGAGACACAGGCTCTCTCTGAGACTACGTCACGGGGTAGGCAGGGGACACACGCTCTCTCTGAGACTACGTCACGGGGTGGGCGGGAGACACAGGCTCTCTCTGAGACTACGTCACGGGTTGGGCGGGGGAGCCAGATCGCTCTTCGCAAGGATGGGGGCGAATCTCAAACCAAGCTGTTTGCATTTCCGGGTTTGTGAGCGGGTCCAAGGTATGGGTGATATTTCATAACTATTATGTTATGCGTGTTGCACAACCCTTATTATTATCAAATATACCCTTAGGATAGACTACGAAACAGGAAAAAAAGCATGATATGGCACCTCAAAGACTGATATTTAAAATGATGTTTGTAAAAGGCCAAGGTCCAATACTAAAATACAGATCTGACAATCAGAATTCAGATCTGCTCCAAACCAGTGGAAACATGGCTCAACTAAATGTTATGTATCTCTGTTCTTACCGTGTCCTCGTACTCAAGTCCAAAGTTGTTCTGGAGCAGGTCCAGGTCCAGATTTGACTCGTTTATATCCACAAAGTTCCCGTTGTTGTATTCCACTATGTACGACATTGTCTGCTGCGGTTGCTCTGTCCCCAGACTCTCTTCTGTCTCCTCGGTCTTCAGATCCACGTCTTGGTCTGGTACGTTCTTCTCTGTCTTCTCCTTCAGATCCACTTCTTGGTCTGGTACTTTCTCCTCTGTCCTCTCCTTCAGATCCACATCTTGGTCTGGTACTTTCTCCTCTGTCTTCCCCTTCAGATCCATTTCTTGGTCTGGTACTTTCTCCTCTGTCTTCTCTTTCAGATCCACGTCTTGGTCTGGTACTTTCTCTTCATTCTTCTCCTTCAGATCCACTTCTTGGTCTGGTACTTTCTCCTC
Organism: Eucyclogobius newberryi; assembly: GCF_026437365.1. Classification (NCBI taxonomy): domain Eukaryota; kingdom Metazoa; phylum Chordata; class Actinopteri; order Gobiiformes; family Gobiidae; genus Eucyclogobius; species Eucyclogobius newberryi. Next base: position 6,816,648 of record NW_027315723.1, read on the forward strand.
TGTCTTCTCCTTCAGATCCACTTCTTGGTCTGGTACTTTCTCCTCTGTCTTCTCCTTCAGATCCACATCTTGGTCTGGTACTTTCTCCTCTGTCTTCTCTTTCAGATCCACGTCTTGGTCTGGTACTTTCTCCTCTGTCTTCTCTTTCAGATCCACGTCTTGGTCTGGTACTTTCTCTTCATTCTTCTCCTTCAGATCCACGTCTTGGTCTGGTACTTTCTCCTCTGTCTTCTCCTTCAGATCCACGTCTTGGTCTGGTACTTTCTCCTCTGTCTTCTCCTTCAGATCCACGTCTTGGTCTGGTACTTTCTCCTCTGTCTTCTCCTTCAGATCCACGTCTTGGTCTGGTACTTTCTCTTCATTCTTCTCCTTCAGATCCACGTCTTGGTCTGGTACTTTCTCTTCATTCTTTTCCTTCAGATCCACTTCTTGGTCTGGTACTTCCTCCTCTGTCTTCTCCTTCAGATCCACTTCTTGGTCTGGTACTTTCTCTTCATTCTTCTCCTTCAGATCCACGTCTTGGTCTGGTACTTTCTCTTCATTCTTCTCCTTCAGATCCACTTCTTGGTCTGGTACTTTCTCCTCTGTCTTCTCCTTCAGATCCACATCTTGGTCTGGTACTTTCTCCTCTGTCTTCTCCTTCGGATCCACTTCTTGGTCTGGTACTTTCTCCTCTGTCTTCTCCTTCAGATCCACATCTTGGTCTGGTACTTTCTCTTCATTCTTCTCCTTCAGATCCACATCTTGGTCTGGTACTTTCTCCTCTGTCTTCTCCTTCAGATCCACATCTTGGTCTGGTACTTTCTCTTCATTCTTCTCCTTCAGATCCACTTCTTGGTCTGGTACTTTCTCCTCTGTCTTCTCCTTCAGATCCACATCTTGGTCTGGTACTTTCTCTTCATTCTTCTGCTTCAGATCCACTTCTTGGTCTGGTACTTTCTCTTCATTCTTCTCCTTCAGATCTACTTCTTGGTCTGGTACTTTCTCCTCTGTCTTCTCCTTCAGATCCATTTCTTGGTCTGGTACTTTCTCCTCTGTCTTCTCCTTCAGATCCACTTCTTGGTCTGGTACTTTCTCCTCTGTCTTCTCCTTCAGATCCACTTCTTGGTCTGGCACTTTCTCTTCATTCTTCTCCTTCAGATCTACTTCTTGGTCAGGTACTTTCACTTCTGTCTCAAAGTCGGCCCATACCTGCAAGAACGGTATTCGCTTGTTAAAAGATACACACTGTTAGAAAGCTTTACATTTGCATTTTATAATTGAAATGAATTGTATACTTCGTTAACAGCAACTGGTTATTTCCCACTTGACTCAGAGAGTCAGAGAGTTCCAGCTAGCTACGTCGCGTTCAGGTAGAACTTGGGACATGTTTTTCCGAGTTGAAACATGCAAATGATTGTTCGTAAAACGTAGGAACTCTGCTGCTGCCCGACTTCCACACTTGACCGATAAAAATGTAATTGTATTACAAATGTGAGCTCTTTGACTGAAACTTATCACGGTCAGTTGTTGTCCGCAAACTCCAGTTACCAGTTGGAACGCACCTTAAATGTGAAATGTTTGATTACTTGGCTCTCAGTTTCACAAAGAACATTAGGATGTGTGCTTACCCCCTCTAGTGGCAACAGTGGAGTGAATTGTGTCTAAATCACAAGGTTTTTCAAACAATAATCCAAGTAAGGACTGGTAAATTTAACAAAACTGAAATTTATATATATTTTGTCCTTAAATCTGCTGAATGAAGGTATTGGCTAGTCAAAGTATAGTCTTATGATGTAAACAAACTGACCTCTGCGGTGGTTGAGAGCTTCTCAGTCCACGGCGCCTCAGTCACACCACTGTCCTGCTCAGGTCTCTCCGATTGCTCCGATGTAGGACTGACTTCTGCTGTCGGGGAGATTTCTAAAGGTTCGGCTTTTGTAAACTCCAATTCGACTTTGGTTGTTCCTATTTCCACAGTTACTTCTCCCGCTTCTTGTGGCAGCTCATCAGAAATGACCCAAACAGTCGGCGTAACTGTTTCCAATTCCTCTACTTCTCCTTGAGTTGGTTTAGTCATCATTTCTACTAGTTTTCTATCTTCGACTGTTTCAAAATCGGGATTCACTTGTTGGATATCTGTAGCCTCAGTTCCTGCTAAAATTGGTCGTAAAATGTCTTCTTCCAAATCAATATTTTCTTGCAATGTTTCATCTTGAGGAGGCATGAGTGGCGGTTCCTCCTCCTTTGATTCATCGATGAACATCATTTCAACTTCCTTTTCCTCATCTTTATCAATAACATCTTCCTGTACTGTCTCTACATCTTGGTTTAATTCCTCCTCTAAACTGGGACTTTCAATCACGATCTCTTCATCTTTGCGTGGTACCAAAACGACTTCTTCTTCTGACACAAACTCCGTGCTATCTCGCGTCTCTTCTGCTTGAGACGGCGGTTCTTTGTCTTCGAGGCTTGATTTCGTAGAAGCGTCCATAACGTCCTCCTCAGTCTTTGCCGTCGCCGCTCCTTTACCGTCCTCCTTTATTGATGATCCTGTTGTGACCTCTAGTTCCTCTAGTATAGTTGGATTGACCTCAGCTGACATGGATTCTTGCTGTAGTTTAGTTTTAGCTGTTGAAATGCTTGTCATTGCTTCAATTTGATCTGATTTGGTGACAATTTCAACACCAATCTCCATTTTGGTAGTAGTGCTTTGACTTTTAGAAATGTCCTCCATCATTTCCCCGAGCGATTCAGTCAGTTCTGAATTCAAAATTGGAGTTCCAGTTTGGGCAATTCCATTTTCCATTGTTTCTATTGGTTCTAACGGCGTTTCCCCTTTGATTGTTGATTCTTCGGTAGGTTCACTTTTGTGTTTTGTTTGCGTTGTTGCTTCTTTAATCTCCGAATGTTCTTTTTCTTCAACTTCAGGAGGTGCAATATCGACTACAGAAGGTTGAGTCGGAATAGTTTTAGTTGTATCATCAGATTTTGGGTCTGAAGTAAAATATAAAACGTTATTTTCAAATTCAACATCTTCTGGTGGAAAATGAGTGGTAGATTTTGAGGTAGTTTGGAGAAATTCTTGGATCTCTTGCTGAACTGTAAAAGCGATGGTGCTAGAACCAGTCGGGATTTCCATGCCAGAGGTTCCAGGACTGATTCTGGCAGGACCTTTTTGGTTCTGGTCCAAGTCCTGGTCTAGATCTTGGTCTAGATTGGTTTTAGGGGGGTCAGTGATGATGGAACTGGAACCAAACTGGACTTCCTCAACTGTGGAGAAGAAAAGAACTGGGTCGGAACTAAACCAGGGACCAAGATGAGTACACAGAGACTAAGCCAGGGACTAAACCAGAAACTAAAACAGGACTAACATAGAACTAACAAGAACACAAGACTAAAACAAGATCTAAATCCGGTCTGGCTGTGGTTCAATGACTGTACTTAAGGCTTATAATGTTCTGTCTGAGGAGACTCCAAATCAAGGACTAAATCAAGGTCTAAACCAGTATTAAACCAGGACTAAACCAAGGACTAAACCAAGGATTAAAGATAGATTGAACCTGGACTAGACCAGAACTAAACCAAGGACTAAACAAGACTAAAACAGAACACATCCAAGTATTAAACCAATAAATAGGACAAAAATAGGACAAACCAGAACTAAAACTGGACTAAAACTGGTCTAAACTAGGACTAAACCAGATCTGATTCCTCTGATATGGTTTTTTTCTGGTTATTTGATTATTTTGACACAAATATTGACCTGGCAGAGCTTGTGTGGGCCAATCTTCACTTTTAGACACGTCTGGAACCGAGCTGAAGGAAAACAAACATGAATTATTCAAACCAAATGAGAATTCAAAACACAAAACTAAAATGTGTGTGTGGAGTTTTATGTTTTAAGGGGAAAGTTTTATAAAGTCGCTGTTTGTGAAATTCCTTGGAGGAACAACTCGAATGAAAAACACATTTTACTCAAATAAATAATGCTCAACAACAAATGCATCTGGAAACTGTCACAAATACAAGAGGCTTCACATGGCCCTAGCTCTTTTGGTCTTTTTAGGCAGGATTTCACATGGTGCCCCCCCGACTACATTGGGGAACTGCTGTGGGGTCGCTGTGCTACGCCTCTGGTGTTGTCCTGCTTCAGTCCTGCCTTCTCCTGTTCTAGTCCTGTTCTAGTCCTGTTTTAGTCCTGTTTTAGTCCTGTTCTAGTCCTGTTCTAGTCCTGTTTTAGTCCTGTTTTAGTCCTGTTCTAGTCCTGTTCTAGTCCTGTTTTAGTCCTGTTCTAGTCCTGTTTTAGTCCTGTTCTAGTCCTGTTCTAGTCCTGTTTTAGTCCTGTTCTAGTCCTGTTCTAGTCCTGTTTTAGTCCTGTTCTAGTCCTGTTCTAGTCCTGTTTTAGTCCTGTTCTAGTCCTGTTCTAGTCCTGTTTTAGTCCTGTTCTAGTCCTGTTCTAGTCCTGTTTTAGTCCTGTTCTAGTCCTGTTTTAGTCCTGTTCTAGTCCTGTTCTAGTCCTGTTTTAGTCCTGTTCTAGTCCTGTTCTAGTCCTGTTTTAGTCCTGTTCTAGTCCTGTTCTAGTCCTGTTTTAGTCCTGTTCTAGTCCTGTTTTAGTCCTGTTCTAGTCCTGTTCTAGTCCTGTTTTAGTCCTGTTCTAGTCCTGTTCTAGTCCTGTTTTAGTCCTGTTCTAGTCCTGTTCTAGTCCTGTTTTAGTCCTGTTCTAGTCCTGTTCTAGTCCTGTTTTAGTCCTGTTCTAGTCCTGTTCTAGTCCTGTTTTAGTCCTGTTTTAGTCCTGTTCTAGTCCTGTTCTAGTCCTGTTCTGGTCCTGTTCTAGTCCTGTTCTAGTCCTGTTTTAGTCCTGTTCTAGTCCTGTTTTAGTCCTGTTTTAGTCCTGTTTTAGTCCTGTTCTAGTCCTGTTCTAGTCCTATTCTAGTCCTGCTCTAGTCCTGTTTTAGTCCTGTTTTAGTCCTGTTTTAGTCCTGTTCTAGTCCCGTTTTAGTCCTGTTTTAGTCCTGTTTTAGTCCTGTTCTAGTCCCGTTTTAGTCCTGTTTTAGTCCTGTTCTAGTCCTGTTCTAGTCCTGTTTTAGTCCCGTTCTAGTCCCGTTTTAGTCCCGTTTTAGTCCTATTCTAGTCCCGTTCTAGTCCCGTTTTAGTCCTGTTTTAGTCTTGTTTTGGTCCTGTTCTAGTCCTGTTTTGGTCCTGTTCTAGTCCTGTTCTAGTCCTGTTTTAGTCCTGTTTTAGTCCTGTTCTAGTCCCGTTTTAGTCCCGTTCTAGTCCCGTTTTAGTCCCGTTTTAGTCCCGTTCTAGTCCCGTTTTAGTCCTGTTTTAGTCCTGTTCTAGTCCTGTTCTAGTCCTGTTCTAGTCCTGTTTTAGTCCTGTTCTAGTCCTGTTTTAGTCCTGTTTTAGTCCTGTTCTAGTCCCGTTTTAGTCCCGTTCTAGTCCCGTTTTAGTCCCGTTCTAGTCCCGTTTTAGTCCCGTTCTAGTCCTGTTCTAGTCCTGTTCTAGTCCTGTTCTAGTCCTGTTTTAGTCCTGTTTTAGTCCTGTTTTAGTCCTGGTCCTTCTTTGTACCATCTGGAGTTTCCTAAAACATTGTCAAACCCATTGGGATATTTCATTGGGATATTTCCCTAAGTGAGTGATGGAGATTATTATGCAAAATTTACCCCAGATTCAAAATATGTTCTATTTTCTGACGACTTTGGCAGAAACTCAAAGTCCAAATCCTTCATAAATAAACCTGTGTAAACATAAGAGCAGCGTAAAATCAGCTCAAACTCTATTTGTCGACAATAAACATGAGAAATGACCCCACGTTTCATCAAACAAACTACAATTAACAATTACAATTTCAAACGTTTCCAGGAATCTACAGAATGATTTGAACAGTTTGTCTGTCCAATTTTTCTAAATATTTTTATCTTTGGAAATAATTAACGCCTATTTTAAAACATCTTTACTTCTCCAAACACGGCTTGAATCAAATATCTTTGCTTATGTTTTCCTCACCTGTTTACTGCAGCGCCGAGTCTCTGCAACAGGCCAAGACAACATTTTAGTGACAAGACTCAAATATAAAGACATTTCAATTCACATTTTCAGAAGATGAAACATTCTTAACAAGGTTTTGGCCAAGTTTGAAAAATGTTACTAGAAAATCGTCCTCAGAAAAAAAAAATCTACCGCGCTTCAACTTTTCAAACGAGACACATTAGGTGAATAGAAAAACAATCTTAAATTTAGCAATATCAATTTCAAACTTCCTCTGTAGTTCACTGACACAATTGGCGTGAAAATTCAAATTTTGCCCTCTTTAAACTGTAAAACTTTTTTTTACCATTATTTTTCTTGTTTTTAAATTGTTCTTATTTTTTTTAAATTAGAATATATATATATATATATATATATATATATATATATATTAATTTATTTATTTTTTTAAATCATTTTTTTAAAAATCAATTTACAAAGACTGGAGCAGGTAAACATTCACCAAACTCTTGGAAAAGCCAGCCAGTTGTAAAGACAAGTGCTGGATGTCGAGTTAGCCAATGAGAAACGTGACCCGCCTATTATGTGTAAAATCCATAATGTGAAATAAAAGCAGTTGCAAGAGGGAGAAACACCTGGAGGGCCTCACGCTGCCAAGCCATCAAAAGTCTAACGTTTCTGTGGCTTTATATTCTAAGTTGAATTATGTTCTCTGACTGTTCAGGAATAGCATCGTTTTATGTGTCATGTCTGGACAGTTCTGCTCGTCCCGCTCTGAACTGGTCTGTAGCTCTCACGTTCATGATGAGCTCGTGGTGCTCGTCCGCTCGGCTGAAGCTCAGTCCGATCTCTCTGATGCTGAGGCTCTGGTTCAAACACAGGTTGACCCAGCTCATGTACTCGTCCCGCTCAGGAGGACGGTCCCAGAAGACTTTAAACGCCTCCCACACCGTCTCCTGGCAAACTGAGACAGAAATACACAAGCATATATTAAAAGACATCGGCTCCTGGCAATGGGGGAATAAAGAGTATAATGTCAAAGTATTTATCAACCTGAAACCGTCTCTTAACAACGAGAGAAACACAAAAGATGTACAGAAATATGACAAAAGAAACTAATAATGGAACAAGCTCCTTAAAAAGTGGTGAAACAGAAGCTGCGGAGACGAAGGACCAGGATGAAGACAATGCTCCGTGTTAAAGGAACGTTTATTTGGAGTCGAGCTGCAATGACAGATTATTCATAAGAAAACATTTGTACATTTAGACCAGGGGTGTCCAAACTTTTTTCACTGAGGGACGCATTTTGAAACTTATATGGAACAAAGGGCCACAAACAACCCGACAATGTCAAATTTGAAAAGTGATTCATTTGAAGTTTTGCATTTGACATAGTTTGGATGCCTCCACACCTTTCATAAGACTTGGAACATTATTATTAGATCGCTATAACATCAAAATGCTTGAATTTTTCCAATTTTACAGTAAAAGTACTACTATTTGTTAGTTGGGCAAACTTAGCAGGAAGCCGGAGGGCCAACAAAAAATGGTCTAAGGGCCGCATTTGGCTCCCGGGCCGTAGTTTGGACATGCCTGATTTAGACCAAAGAAAGGATGAAATATGATGACTGAGGGCTTAAAGATGAAGGATATTCACTAGTAAAGGTTCTTCTTGACGAAAATAGGAAATACTTTGATTTAATAATATCTTTGTTATAAAAATGTTTTCGCCGTAGTCTGTATATAACTACTACTTATCAAATACAACTAGGATTTTTTTATGGTCAACGAGTCACAATTAGTCGATTAATCGTTGCGGCCAATCATCTTTATAACAGGCGCGTTTATTAAAGAGTCATTGAATAAAGCTGTTATTACATTTATTCTGTTACAAGTCTGTTTTAGCAGTTGTTTTGTCTTATGTAAACTCCCACATTTGACCTTTGACCCACTAAGCTCTGTCTTTCACCAACAGCTTTAATCTGATAATGACTTTAGCTTCAACACCACAAGCACTACTCCTGTCTGCTCCTGTCTGCTCCTGTCTACTCCTGTCTGCTCCTGCTTGCTCCTGCTTGCTCCTGTCTGCTCCTGTCTGCTCCTGTCTGCTCCTGCTTGCTCCTGCTTGCTCCTGTCTGCTCCTGTCTGCTCCTGTCTGCTCCTGCTTGCTCCTGTCTGCTCCTGTCTGCTCCTGTCTGCTCCTGCTTGCTCCTGTCTGCTCCTGTCTGCTCCTGTCTGCTCCTGCTTGCTCCTGTCTGCTCCTGTCTGCTCCTGTCTGCTCCTGCTTGCCCCTGTCTGCTCCTGTCTGATCCTGCCTGCTCCTGTCTGCTCAAGCCTGCTCCTGTCTGCTCCCGTCTGCTCTCGTCTGCTCCTGCTTGCTCCTGTCTGCTCCTGCTTGCTCCTGCCTGCTCCTGTCTGCTCCCGCCTGCTCCCATCTGCCCCTGTCTGCTCCTGCCTGCTCCTGTCTGCTCCCGTCTGCTCTCGTCTGCTCCTGTTTGCTCCTGTCTGCTCCTGCCTCCTCCTGTTCTCCTGCTTGCTCCTGTCTGCTCCTGTCTGCTCCTGTCTGCTCCTGCCTGCTCCTGTCTGCTCCTGCCTGCTCCTGCTTGCTCCTGTCTGCTCCTGTCTGCTCCTGCTTGCTCCTGCCTGCTCCTGTCTGCTCCTGCCTGCTCCCATCTGCCCCTGTCTGCTCCTGCCTGCTCCTGTCTGCTCCTGCCTGCTCCTGTTTGCTCCTGTCTGCTCCTGCCTCCTCCTGTTCTCCTGCTTGCTCCTGTCTGCTCCTGTCTGCTCCTGCCTGCTCCTGCCTGCTCCTGCCTGCTCCTGTCTGCTCCTGCCTGCTCCTGCCTGCTCCTGCCTCTTCCTGCCTGCTACCGTCTGCTCCTGCCTGCTCCTGCCTGCTCCTGTCTGCTCCTGCCTGCTCCTGCCTGCTCCTGCCTGCTCCTGTCTCCTCCAAATGTATTTTGGGGATTATCTATTCATCTAAGAAAGCTGCAAGAGCCATAAATAAAAACACTACACAAACAGAACACTGAAGGCTGGACATCTCTTAATGAATATCTCATGTGAAGACAACGAGGTGCAGATTTTAAGCAGGAAGTGATGATTGGAAATAGGGTGAAGGAGAGTATTTTTGCTCAAAATGAACCCCTCGTGAACACAAATGGTGGATGAGGTCTAATCTGCCTGTGGTCTGAAAGTCTTTGAAATGAAACCCTCACATTATTTTCTATCAGTCTGGCATTTCCTGGGCACTCCCAGTGTCAGTGGAGGATTTATCACGCTTTCCTTAAACATGCTAATGGAGCTAATGAGCGTCCGCCGCTTGTTTCCGAAGTTAAGTTTCCATTAATTATTGTCAGAGGGATTCTGAAAAAAAATGAAGTATCATTTTCTAATCAGCAGCGGTAATGAGTACAAGACCTATTAGTCCTGTTTTAGTCCTGTTTTAGTCCTGTTTTAGTCCTGTTTTAGTCCTGTTTTAGTCTTGTTCTAGTTCTTCACATTTTATTTTCTCCACATCCCGATGCTGAAAGTGAATAAGAAATGCAGTGGGCGGGACTAATGAGCTCCAGGCAGTTTTAACGAACATGATTTGAGAGATAAATGCTCATAATGAGATGAAGTTCTGGACTGAACAGCACAGAAGATCCTGAGCACCAACTTTGGCCTAAAGATCTGGGAAAGTCTTTGATGAGGGATAATACATGGTAAAAGAGAGAAAACAGAAGATGATACAATCCTAATTTTGCATGTCTCAAATCCAACAACTGCGATATTGCAGTAGTAGTAGTAGTAGTAGTAGTAGTAGTAGTAGTAGTAGTATTTACCCCTGAGGTAGAAGTACTGCAGGTGGTTGTGTACTACTTGCTCGAAGGTTTCTCGAGTGCAGAGTTTGACTCCGTTTGGAAACAGAATGTTCCTCTTCCTTCGGATCACAGCTCCTCCAGAGTCAGAGCGAGAGAGCAGCTCATCTGAGGAGAACCCAAGAGAACCAGAAGAACCTTGAGAACCAGAAGAACCTTGAGAACCAGCAGAACCCCGAGGAGCTCCAGGGGCCCAAAAGTCAGCAGAGTCCAAGCCAAGGTCCTGGTTCAGTCCATGGTCCAAGTTTAGAGCTGGGGACATGAGGTCTACAGAGTCCACTGTGAAGAAAAGACAAGAATTAAACCAAGTCTGACCCGCACCATCCCACACAATTCTGTTACAAAACTTCAAATACAGGACCACACATGCTCAAGTATTCTGGATATCACATAAACATTATTGAAAAGGGTCATATCTGCGAGCGGGAAGACTTTTTGAACGAAAGATAGTGCCCTGTTCGAAGTCCTCCTCCAGGGCTGTACCATAGGGTTGTGTTCTCTCACCCCTCTTGTTTATACTGTACATTTTAATATGCACTGGTCAGCACATATTTGCAGATTACACAAATGATTGTAACCCCTTGAAATGGCTCAAACACTGGATTTGGTCCTGTGGTGTCAGATTTCAAAGCCTGAATCCTCAAAAGAAATAATGTTGCAAAGACTTAAGAGAAGCGTGTTGACTTTAGGTCTTAGAAATCCTGCAGAAGTTGTGTTCCAAGACAAATGACAGGGCACCATCTTAAACAAACCTTTGAGGCCCTGGGTGGACGCTCTCACAATGGCAAAAGGAGGATTCAGCACCTCTACAACATGAAGCTGAAACCCACCAATATTATTCTGTTACGCCTGTCGCAGAAATACAGGCTGAATCAGGATATCGGAAAATAAAGGCTACATATAATAATCAAACATCGTATAGTGAAAGTGAAATGATGTTAATATCATTCCGTATGCCCTGGGTTTATTTGAATGAAGATATTAAAAGAATGCATATTAGACCTGCTGTCTCTTGGTTGACAAGAGGAGAATAAAATGACACAACAGCCAAACACGATGGCAGTACACTCCAGGTAAAGACACTGATGAGATGATGAAAACACCAGGCAGATGACAATAACACCAATTTATGAAATACATGCATTTATTTACTACAATTAGGTCGAGGAGAGACAGCGAAAGAGTCCAGAGCAGTGATTCTCAAGCTTTACTCTCAATACTATCCCAGAACTATAACACTTTTAATGTTATACTGTAGTTTTGGTAGAGTTTAATCTATGGGAAGGACCAAGAAGGACTAAATGAAAGAGGCCATGTGCATAGGCTACACCGTAACACCAGAAGAAGCCTTCGCACTACTACCTACAGCAGGGGTGGGTAAACTACGGCCCGCGGGCAACAGGTTTGTTTGTTTTTTTGTTCCTTTTTTGCCCTCAGGCATCTGTCTGCACTTGTATTCTTAATAAATATGACGTGAAATTAATTAAATAATAGATTCAATAGCCTATGTTTGACAGAAAAGTGATATTTTATTTGATATTTAATTTCTTTGTTTGTTTTTTTCGCACCAATGATGGCGGGCCGGCCCTCCGCTACTTGCCTGGATTTGAATATGGCCCTCGGAGGGAAATAATTGCCCACCCCTGACCTACAGTTTACCCTATCCACAGAGAGACAAGAAAAAACACAGCCCTAAACGTGGAAATCAAGAATCACTCTTTCCATCGCATCTATTTTTATCGTCAACTAGAACATCTTAATGCTTCAAACAGAACATTTATGAGAATGTTTTATTGAGTCTCTTTTAAAGAAGCATTTGCAGAGCATTGGGCCTTGTTTACACTCATTTTTACTTGTGTTATCGTCATTTATGTGAGCGGTCTGTCTGTGTTCAGAGATAATAAAGACCTCCTCAGCCTTCAACCTCAGACACACATGTACGTTTTGTTGTAGAAGCTTTCAGATTGTCCAAGAAAGAGTGGAAGTAAAACGCTGGACACCAACTGGACGTCTTCAGCAGGAGAAGTTTATTCACCGTCAGCACAGGCCCGATGGACATAAAGGGTGTGGTCAAGCCCCATGAGGTTTAAATAGTGTGGAGTCCAGTAAACCTGCAGTTAGTCAGCATTATGTCACAATTAGATGAATTAATGAATGGTATGCCAAGGAAAATGGCTCCTGTGTGACAATGTTAAACTGAGAAATGCAAGGGAAGTATTAATGATCTAAATTGTCTTACAGTTTTCAGTTAAAGTGGAGTAGAAAGTGCAGTTACGTAGTTAATGTGGTGAAGTAAAATGTATCGAACTAAATTGTACAATGCTTCTACTCGTGCTTGTGTTGTGCTGCTTGTGTCCACCACTGCCCTCTCCTCTGCTTCAGGCCGCTGACATTTCCAAGTTGGAGAGTGAATCATTTAATCTGTGACGGGAAAGTTCTAAATCAGGAGCTAATCTGAGTCCAGACGGTAATACTACCAGAGCTAATTGTCGGCTATAAAAAACAGTGGTGTTTTGATCATTGCGATCCTGATCTGGACTAAACAGACTCATACAAAAAGTGAAAATGTAAAGAATAAAGAAATGTTTATATTCATCAATAATACACTTAGTCACCATATTTCAACCTTTATTTGGTTAAAAATGGATTTCAAAAGTCTCATTGTTCAATAGAAATGTTCGTTGAATAAAAGCATTGGCTGCAGCCCAAATCTGAATGATTCTGAGTCAAAATTCTCAAAAAATCATTTTGAATTGGTGCTGGACAAAACTATAGTGTATGTTTTTATGATTGATTTGTTGTGTCCTAGTAAGACAGGGGTAAGACAGGGGTAAGACAGGGGTAAAACAGGTGTAAGACTGGGGTAAGACAGGGGTAAAACAGGTGTAAGACTGGGGTAAGACTGGGGTAAGACAGGTGTAAGACAGGGGTAAGACTGGGGTAAGACAGGTGTAAGACTGGGGTAAGACTGGGGTAAGACTGGGGTAAGACTGGGGTAAGACAGGTGTAAGACAGGGGTAAGACTGGGGTAAGACTGGGGTAAGACAGGTGTAAGACTGGGGTAAGACTGGGGTAAGACTGGGGTAAGACTGGGGTAAGACAGGTGTAAGACAGGGGTAAGACTGGGGTAAGACTGGGGTAAGACAGGTGTAAGACAGGGGTAAGACTGGGGTAAGACTGGGGTAAGACAGGAAGACTGGGGTAAGACTGGGGTAAGACTGGGGTAAGACTGGGGTAAGACTGGGGTAAGACTCGGGTAAGACAGGTGTAAGACAGGGGTAAGACTGGGGTAAGACTGGGGTAAGACAGGTGTAAGACTGGGGTAAGACTGGGGTAAGACTGGGGTAAGACTGGGGTAAGACAGGTGTAAGACAGGGGTAAGACTGGGGTAAGACTGGGGTAAGACAGGTGTAAGACAGGGGTAAGACTGGGGTAAGACTGGGGTAAGACAGGAAGACTGGGGTAAGACTGGGGTAAGACTGGGGTAAGACTGGGGTAAGACTGGGGTAAGACTCGGGTAAGACAGGTGTAAGACAGGGGTAAGACAATCAGAAATTGTTCACTCTTTCTTGACATTTTTGCATCTGATTTTGTCATTTTGCTGGTTTAGAGTCTGGACGGTCCAGGTAACGATAATCACAATGATCAAAATACAATTATGATTATTTTTTATAATTGAATCAATCAATAGTTGCAGCTCTGCTGGATTTATTGTTTCATAAAAGACTTGTCACAACAAGTGATGTATTTAAATGGAACGTATTTAAAAAAAAACTCACTTAATCCACTCAAATATAAAGCCAGAATCAAACAATCTTTTAGAATCAAATCATTATAATCCCAAAAATGAAAATTGAATTGCGAGGCGCTGACTGAGGAATTTAAAGTTCAGATTTCAGTTCAGAGATATTTTGATGATACCGACCTGAAAAGGCAAGAAGAGCTCCTGAGAGAAGACCCCAAAGTGTGGCCCAGACCCCCAGTGAGGTCCTCCAGAACGCAGCCATGTTCCTCTGAAAGTCCTGCTCCTAGAATCTCGGGACTTTCCTCCAAACCATCTTGGGTTCTAGTTAGTCCTGGACTGGTTCAGGCCTGGTTTAGTCCTGATGTTCTACTTTAAAGGCTTAGTACAGAGTTGTGAAGTCCAGCTGAAGTCCTGGGTCTGAGTCTTGCTTTGGTCCTGGCCCAGCTCCGGCTTCAGTCACTTTACGAACACGACTTCCATGACATGAGATCCACTGAACATCCATCCATAAACTCTGGAGTCTTTCTAGTCCAGGTCCTAGATCCTGGTTTCTAGTGGCAGGTTCAGCCCTCCTGACACATGGACTCTGGTTCGGTCCGGTCTCTGGCCTGGGCTGTAGTAGGTCTCTTGAGTCCAGTCTTGGTCCTGGCTCCTGGACTGCGCTCTGTGGTCCGGTCTCGGTGGAGGTGAGCAGCAGATGGGTCTTTACTCCGGTCTAATCCTCTTTGGACTTCAGGATCAGTGTCAGGGCTTCAGAGTCAGACTTACTCACGGACTCAGACTCATCTCTGGCAGAGTGGTTTGCCCTTGCCTCACCGCAGGGTCACAGGTTCTATTCCCGAGTGTGGCTTGTATTTCACGGCACTGGGGGGGAAAAAATTCTGTTCAAAACCAATATCTCCTTGAAACAAGTAGGAAAAATGCAGATGGAACAAGTTTTTTGACTAGGTCCTTTAGAGCTTGAAATAAGTCCAAAAAAGCTTATGTTCAGCAGTAAAGTTTGTTTATATTTACCTTATAAAGACCACTTTTTGCTTGAAATATTAGATTATTTCTCAAAAAAAGGTTGCAAGATTCATATTTTAAATTCAAATGATCTGACTGAGAAATGCTAACTTTGCATTAAATGCTTAATTTTACTTTTTATTCAACAAAACCATTGCTCAAAAATTGTTTGACAAAAGTTTGACACCAATTTTTTATGAACTTTTTGTAAGAATATTATATTTACTGTGTAGGGTTAGGGTTAGGATCAAACCAAGGTTTTGATAATCATAATAGTATTTTTCTAGTATTTTATATATTTTCATCTGAATAACCTGATCAAAATGGTCCTTTAAATAAATGTAATAAGACATTTTAGGATAGAAATGAGAGAAATACACTAGGATGAGTGTTATGATATTCAAATCTGTGTGTTTCCTTTTCTGTCTCAAATGTGACACTTTATGAACCTGATTTTGAAAGATCGTAACAATAGAAGAGGAGTTTAAGTGCCTTTAAGTGTCTCTGTGTTTGGACTCAATGCTAGATTAGATTTACAGATTATTCAGGAACAATCCCAAAACACAGGGATTTAAATCAAACTAAAAACAGCCCCTGTTCTAGTCCAGGAACAGGGCGGGGCCCAGACAAAAGACACATTTAACTCACTGAAAACACATTTGGCTTGAGGCAAAATAATCCTTTATACAATTTTGGAATATTCTTTATTTTATTTTTTCATTTGTTTTTTTAAATTTATTTTAAAAGGGACATATGTGTTGCCATTTGATGCATTGTACCACAGTTAGTCTAATTTACACTTGCAGTTCCCTGGCAGAGAAAAGAACCACCTGCAAACGTTTGACAATACACAAACGTGAACACAGAAAGTAAAAGTACACACAAACACATTTACACATGCAATACAATCTTCTCCTTCACTCACAGACACATTCACACAGAGCCAGTGCCATCAGAGCCTAAACATTTTTACTCCTCTATTAATTATATGAATTAATTTGCACAGAAAATGGTGAGACAGGGAGGTTCAGAGGTCCTATCCCCTCACTCTGGACTAGTTTTCGCCCCCCCCGTCACCCCCACCTGCCGCACTGCCAACCTCAGCAACCTCCGCCCCCCCACCCCTGCGCCCCCATCCATCTCCGCGCCCCCATCCATCTCCCTTGCACTGCTGAACTGCCGCTCTCTCTCCAACAAATCACCTGTTATATCTGAACTGCTACTGGACAATAACATTGATCTGCTTCTCCTCTGTGAAACATGGCAACAGCCCCTGGACTTCTATGCTCTCAACCAAGCCACTCCCTCCAACTACACTTAGACTGCCAAACCCCACCTCTCCGGGCGTGGGGGAGGTCTTGCTGTTATTCATAAAAAATCTACATCCATCACTGAACTGAACCTCAACCTTCCATCCATCTCATCATTTGAATACCTCGCCTTCTCCCTCCCCAACTCTATCACCGCTATCCTGATCTATCGTCCCCCAAAGCCCCACCCCTCTTTCCTCACTGAATTGTCTGAACTCCTCACCATCGCATCCTCTCTCTCTGTCCGCCTCCTACTCACTGGTGACTTCAACATCCACATTGACTGCCCCAACGCCCCACTGACATCCGACTTCCTCTCTCTCCTGGACTGCTTCCATCTCACCCAAAATATTGACTTCCCCACCCATACCAAAGGCCACACTCTGGACTTAGTCTGTTCCTCTCTCCTACCCATATCTAAGCCCCACCCCCTCCCCTTCCCACTCTCTGATCATCTCTGCATCCTTTTCTCCGCCCCCCTACCCTCGCCCCACAACCCCAAAAAACGCACCATCACCTACCGCAATATCAAGTCAGTCAACCCCCTCACGCTCTCCCAGCTCATATCCTCTGCTTTCCCCCCTGACTCCCCCCCCTCTTCCCCCGACGACTATGCTGTCATGCTCAACACCACCCTCTCCGACTCCCTTGACTCCCTAGCCCCCTGGAAAACCTCCTCCGTCTCATACATCAACCCCGCCCCCTGGTACACCCCTGAACTCCGCACCATGAAGCAGACTGGCCGCCAACTCGAACGACTCCTCAAAAGAACCCGCCTCACCGTCCACGCCAAAGCTTTCAAATTACACATCTCCTCCTACCGTGACGCTCTCCAAGCCGCCAAATCTGCCCACCTCTCCACCCTCATCAACAGCTCCCACCGGAGCCCTCGCACCCTGTTCTCCACCGTCAACAAGCTGCTCCAGCCACCGGACATCACTCCACCCTCCTCCCCTGACCTCTGCAACTCTTTCCTCCTTGCCCCTTCAATGAGAAAATTTCCAAAATCAACAGTTCCATGACTGCTGTCTCCATTAACTCCATCACCACCCCCACCCCTGCCCCCCCCCCCTCTCCCTGACCACCCACCCTTCCCTCCCCTCACCACCTTCTCCTCTGTTAACTCCTCTCATATCATAGACCTCATCACCGCTTCCAAAACCACCACCTGCTCTCTCGACCCCCTCCCAACGACTCTAACCAAGGCTTGCCTCCCTGCTCTCATCCCTCATCTCACCACCCTCTTCAACCAGTCTTTATCCCTCGGCCATGTTCCTTCCATCTACAAACTGGCCTCCATCACCCCCATCCTCAAAAAACCCACCCTAGACTCCGTCAACCTCTCCAACTACCGCCCCATCTCCAACCTGCCGTTCCTCTCAAAAACGCTGGAACGCATCGTCGCCGCCCAACTTCACACCCACCTCCAGTCGAACAACCTCTATGAACCCCTCCAATCTGGCTTCCGCCCACTTCACAGCACTGAAACAGCCCTGGTCAAAGTACTCAACGATCTCCTCACCTCTGCAGACTCCGGGGCCCTCAACATCCTGTTACTACTAGACCTCAGCGCAGCCTTTGACACTATAAACCATTCCATCCTCCTACAAAGGCTGCGCCAACTGGGTGTTGAGGGCTCTGCACTTGACTGGCTCACATCCTACCTCACCAACAGGCAAGAGTTCATTTCCCTCTCCGTCACTCATCCCCCCTCTCCCCAGTAACGCAGGGGGTCCCCCAGGGCTCAGTCCTCGGCCCCCTCCTCTTCATCTGCAACATCTTCCCCCTTGGTCACATCCTCCGCCAACTCAACCTGGACTTTCACTGCCACGCCGACGACGCCCAGATATACCTCACCACCAAATCCACCCAAAACCCTCCCCTCAGCCACATCCAAACCTGCATCTCTACAATAAAATCATGGCTCACTCTCAACTTCCTCAAACTGAACAGTGACAAAACAGAGCTCCTCCTCATTGGCACCAAATCCACTCTCAATAAAACTGGTCCCTTTTCACTCAGCATCGACACCTCGACCATCACCCCCTCTACCCTGGTACGCAATCTCGGTGTCATCATGGACCCCACCCTCTCCTTCACTCCCCATGTCAGCCACATCGTCAAGACCTCATACTTCCACCTCCGCCGCATCGCCAAAATCCGACACTGCCTCACCCTCCCCGCTGCTGAATCCCTCATCCATGCCTTCATCTCCTCCTGCCTTGACTACTGCAACTCCCTCCTCACTGGCATCTCCTCCCATTCCCTCCACAGACTCCAAATGGTCCAAAACTCCGCTGCCCGCCTCCTCACCCACACCCGGTCCCGTGATCACATCACTCCCGTTCTCCGCTCTCTCCACTGGCTCCCCATCAAGCAGCGCATAAACTTTAAAATACTCCTCCTCACCTTCAAAGCTCTTCACCACCTTGCCCCCCCCTACCTGTCTGACCTCCTCATCCCCCACCGCCCCTCCCGAGCTCTCCGATCCTCCTCCTCTCTCACCCTGACTGCACCAACATACCGACTCAAAACTTTTGGCGACAGAGCATTCTCCCGAACAGCACCCCGACTCTGGAACTCCCTCCCCCAACCTGTCCGCCACTCTCCCTCACTCACAACATTCAAATCCCGCCTAAAAACATACCTCTTCACCCAAGCCTATGACCTCCCCTACCCCTAGCCTCCTCTACCCCATTGCCTACTCTTCTACCCCCTGTTACATCCCCATCTTTTTCTCTCTACTTCTTCTGTCTTGTTCATTTTATCTGTATATTAATGTGTATTGTACGTGTTGTCCCCCCCTGTCTGTAAATACCCCCCCTTTTTTATATATGTTCAGCGTCTTTGGGTCACTGAAAAGCGCTATATAAATAAAAGTTATTATTATTATTATTTGCAGACCCTTTAAGAAAAACAACGACAAAACTGTTGTAATGCACGTTTACTTTGCTCACAAATATTCAAGTGACGTCAAATGATCTTATTTACAATAATGTACAATTTAAAGCAACAGTACATTGTTATAGCCATAAGTTGTGACGTGAGGTGCTTGAAACAATTCAAATAAGATAAGCCTTTATACTTGTCTTGGGCACAATGAAAAACACTCAAACAAACTTCATACATCGGAGTAAATCCTCTGAGTAAGAGCTACACAATCAGCAGAAAAAAGGCATCACATGTTTCAAACCCACATTGAATAAAACACCACCTAAAGGAAGAAAGTGCATCCCCCAAATGGCCTAAAAGTGCAGTTAATATTGCACTTGTCTCTGTTGCACATTGTGAATAAATGTACATTATGAGTTCATTGTAATGAAATTAAAACCAAAAACACAAAAATAAATTTAATAAATATTTTTATGTTGAAAAATCTACAAAAAATACATAGAATTTTGGACACAAACACAATTTTTTTTTTTTACTAAATATGATACAAAACAATGCCCAAAGTTTGAGGACTCAAATGGCACCCAAACATTTTTGACTGTGCTATTATAATGACCCAAGAGAAACAGACGGAATCATTGAAACATTAAACACTTCTACATCATTTAAAACGCTTCTGGAATAACAGCAACTGGCAGCAAAATGAAGACAAAAGATAACTTATGTGAATTATGTCAACTTTTTAAGGGATTTTAAGCATTTAGAACAAAAGATAAGATACACTTTTTAATTTCCAGGGTAAAAACGTCAGTTAAGTTTACTTTTCTAATATAAAGGAAGAAAAAAATGACTTGAGCTTCACAAAAGGTAAAATAAACATATATATTTGTCAATTTAAACCTAAAATTCCAGATTATTGTCACAAATCTCCAATTAAATAAACAAATAATGTAAAATACAATTGTAAATGGCTCTGATATCGCTCACATGTGCCGTTTATGTTCCACTTCACTTCTGCTCCACTTTACAAACTTTTAAAGGGGCTGGAATTGTCCCCGAGTTGAGCTACTGCACATCACACTATCCCAGCATGCACCACCAGACTCCACACTGGCAACGATCCTCCTCAACTCGCCTTTCAAACCATCTCTTCTCCTGCTTAGAATCTCCACCTCACCATCATCAAAAGATAAGAACTGCACGGCGCTCTGTAAACCTGAATTTGCATGTCTTCTGTGTGGATACAGCCTGTTGTATCTGTTTATTATTATATTCCCCAATAGGCTAATTATAAGTATCAATAACTGTGAATGAGAAACAAATAGATTAAGGCTTGATCGACCTGTTGTATAGACTTTTTTCATTAGTATTCTTGTCACGTGAAACATTTTATTTTGTACTTTAATTTAGTCTTTAGTTTAACTGCCCTCAGCCGATTCAATGAAAATAAAGAATAATGTGATGTATGTGTATGCAAACATTCCCTGAAATGATACCGTGTAGGCTTACTTGACTCACAAGATCACACACACAACACAATAATAATAACATATCTAATAAACAGACTTGTGTGTTACATGTTGTCTAAATGTGGCCTATAATCAGCCTTCACTATGGCTGAAGATTGACGACACAGAATACTTAAGTCTAGATTGAATGTGTTATTCGTTTTGCTTTATAAATGGGATTCTGGTCTGGGGCTGAACTGCAGGAGGTGGGGATTTGATCCTCCGAGACTTAATCAGATTTAAACAGCAGGGGGCTCTGGGATTAGACATAAGTGCACCCCCCGGACACACACGCATGCACACATCTACACAAACCAATATGAGAAAGAAGGTAAACTAAACCAGGCTTCAAAATATGCACTAAACCACTCAATCTGACTAAAGACCTGGTTCAGACCTGGTTCTGCTCTGTTTCTTGTATAGATAGAAGTAACATGAGGATACAGAAAGTGTTCCCGTGACCTTTACCACGAACTTTAAGACAGACACTTTCAATAAATCACATTAAAGCAGAGAGCACCATGGGAAGTAGAGTCCAAGTCAGGACTAAGGAGGCCCTTGATCTGAGCCAGGATCACGTCAGGAGTGGACTCTGCCATCAAGACGTCAGGATGAAAATAAAAACACATCTGGATCCAGAGGTTTAATAATGATTGTATTTGTACCATCACCCTCTTAAAGGCTTCTGCAGGGAGAACGCTTCTTCATTTCTTCTTCTGTTCTGTCTTTCAGTTGATCCATTCTGAAGTCGTTTTCCTGGATCTTTTCGCTGAGCATCTGCATTAAGTTTCTTCTCCAAATGTTTACTCTGTGCCATGGGCTCTCCTGTCACTCCCCTCGTGGCCAACTCGTACATGGAGCATTTGGAGAAGAAAGCACTGGCCCAAAGCTTTGGTTTGGCCACATGGATGACACATTTGTTACAATCAAGAAACAGGAGCTGGAGCCTTCTCAGAGCAGATCAGAGCTGTGGACCCACACATCAGGTTTACAAGAGAAGACGCTAAGGAGAACCGCTTGGCCTTTCTTGATTGTTCCACGATCAGAGGAGAGGACACACACGGATCAGTATCTGCTCTTTGGCGCTAATCACCCCCTACAGCACAAGCTGGGAGTGATCAGAACATTACAACACAGAGCTCAAGGTGTGCCCAGCAGCTCAGAGGGCAAGAGGAGCCCACCAGCTCAGAGGGCAAGAGGAGCCCACCAGCTCAGAGGGCAAGAGGAGCCCACCAGCTCAGAGGGCAAGAGGAGCCCACCAGCTCAGAGGGCAAGAGGAGCCCACCAGCTCAGAGGGCAAGAGGAGCCCACCAGCTCAGAGGGCAAGAGGAGCCCACCAGCTCAGAGGGCAGAGGGCAGGAGGAAAGAGGAAAAACACGTCCGGAATGCTCTCTCAGCCTGTAGTTACCCCGCTTGGGCTCTCACCAGAGTGAAGAGAACCAAAAAACAGGACAGGACAAAAGGGAAACAACAGAGAAGGAAGGGTGTTTCTATCCCTTGTGTCTCGGGAATATTGGACAAACTGCAAAGAATTTTTAAACAACATGAAATCGCTGTTTATCTTAAACCAGGAAACACTTTAAGACAACAACTGGTTCATCCTAAGGACAAGATACTGACCCAAAAACAGAACAATGTAGTTTATTCTGTCAAATGCAGTGAAGAAAGTTGTAAAGAGCTTTACAGGAGAGACTAAACAAGAGGCTGTATCAGCCCAACCACTCAATCCAAGACAGTGAGGAGAAGATTCTGAGCAGTGGAAAAAAGATGGTTTGAAAGAGTTAAAGAGGCAATCTTTGTTAAAAAAAGAGAACTCGTCCTTAAATAGAAACATTGGTTTAAGATTCAACCTTCCGGCCGTATATAATAGTGTTGCTGATAGTAAACAAAGAGGGAAGTGAAACCAAATACACCCTTTATCAGGAGGTCCCGCCCGGTGGGCAGGGCCTACTCGGAGAGAATAAATATCTCGTTCCCATACTCGGTTTGCAGATTGCGAATGACTCTGGGATGGGAGTTGAAACATCTTGTTCTATTCCAAAAAAACAGATGACTCCAACTGAAACTTTTGCTTTTTTCATAACACCATGTAAAAGTGCTCATTATTCACAAGGGAATGTCAACTGTAGGAGAACTTGTGGTTGCCAGGAGACACACCATTACCATGTGGGACTGTCCTGATGCTCAGAAATGTTGGACTGAGATCAATAAAGCAAAGCAGTTTGTTTTTGACATTTAATTCACTTTCAGAACTATGTGTTTGTGCCTAAACCTCCTGCTGGACGCTGCACATGGAACATACATCAGGAGAACATGAATGACAAACAGAATCAACCATCAGGGATTAACATATAATAGAATAACATTCAGACTCAATTTGAAAATGGATAAATTGAACAAACTTTAGATTAAGTGGAACATTTATGTTGGACAATGTGTGCCGTTAATTCATTTGATGAAATTTGATTTAATTTTCTCTTTTTTTTGCTCTCGCTTGTTCTGCTCTAAGTACATTCAGAAAACTTAAATATATATATTTAAAAATAAAAACACATCATACATATTTTCTCAGATTTATTATTAATAAATTAAATATGACTTAATAATTCATAAAAAGGTACAGGATCTCAATCACACAGTCTGGATTTAGTCATGGTTTGGTCCTTGATTTAGTTCCTGGCTTAGGTTCTGGTTAAGTCCTGGTTTAGTCCCTGGTTTCACCCCTGGTCTTGGTGCAGTCTCAGGACCAGACTCCGGATCTCATCTCGTTTGTTGCGGACTTGTTGTCGTGGAAACCAGGTCTCAAGTCTCACAGGAAGGTCGAAGTTCACCACCGGGTTCTGAGCCCAACACAGAAAGAGTCAGAATAAGACAATGTTCATTAGGACAAGAAAATGAAATGAAGTCTTTGTTTTGACTAAAATGATTTACAAATGTAGTTTTAGTCAAGATCAAGGCAATAATTATTTATAGTGTCAGTCCAAGTTCACACACTGTTCTTTGGACCTAAAGAGGAACGCTCTTCTTCCACATAAAGACTGCACCTTCAGTTAATGCTTTTAAGTCCTGGTCTAGTCCTGGACCTGGTCTAGTCCTGGTCTAGTCCTGGACCTGGTCTAGTCTTGGTCTAGTCCTGGTCTTGTCCTGGTCTAGTCCTGGTCTAGTCCTGGTCTTGTCCTGGTCTAGTCCTGGTCTTGTCCTGGTCTAGTCCTGGTCTAGTCCTGGTCTTGTCCTGGTCTAGTCCTGGTCTTGTCCTGGTCTAGTCCTGTTCTTGTCCTGGTCTAGTCCTGGCCTAGTCCTGGCCTCGTCCTGGTCTCGTCCTGGCCTCGTCCTGGTCTAGTCCTGGTCTAGTCCTGGTCTAGTCCTGGTCTAGTCCTGGTCTAGTCCTGGTCTAGTCCTGGTCTAGTCCTGGTCTAGTCCTGGTCTAGTCCTGGTCTAGTCCTGGTCTTGTCCTGGTCTTGTCCTGGTCTTGTCCTGGTCTTGTCCTGGTCTTGTCCTGGCCTAGTCCTGGCCTCGTCCTGGCCTCGTCCTGGCCT